>NC_133664.1:208620639-208920639 GCF_037893015.1 Macrotis lagotis | reverse complement strand
AAATTTCTTTAGGAGATCCCTGTATTATCTTCTCATGTAGAATTGAAAACAATTTAACCTTATTGAGTCCCTGTTAATTTCCTCTTTCCTGTTTATATTTTTATACTTCTCCCGAGTCTTGTGTTTGAATGTCAAAGACTCTGACCTTTCATCAGGAGTGCTTGAAAATGCTCTGTTTCATTAAATATCCATTCCCCCTGAAGGATTGTGCTCAATTTTGCTTGCTTGTAATCCTAGTTCCTTTGTCTTTTGGAATATTTTATTTCAAGCCCTCCACTCCTTTAATGTGAAAGTGCTAAATCTTGTGTGATCCTGATTGTGGCACCACAATGTTTGAATTCATTCTTTCTGATTTCTTGTAATATTTTCTTATTGACCTGGGAGCTTTAGAATTTGACTAAAATATTTCCAGGAGTTTTCACTTTTGAATTTCTTTCAGGAGCTGATCAACGGGTTCTTTCAATTTTGATTTTACCCCCTGAATCTAAGATATCAGGACTGTTTTCAGTTTATAATTTATTGAAATTTGATCTTGGTTTTTTTTTTTAAGTTTTTGCAAGGCACTGGGGTTAAGCAGCTTGCCCAAGGCCACACAGCTAGGTAATTATTGTGTGTCTGAGGACGGATTTGAAGTAAGGTACTCCTGACTCCAGGGCCGGTGCTTTATCCACTGCGCCACCTAGCTGCCCCAACAATTCTTTTTTTAAGGTATTATTTTCTTCAGGATTTTTTTTGGATCTCTTTTTTAAGCTATTAATTATCTTTTCATAATTTTCTTGCATCACTATCATTTTTTCCTTCAATTTACCCTCCACTACTCCTATCTTTTTCTTGAACTCTTCCAAAAATTCTTGTTGGACTTTTTCTTTAAGGCTTTCTTTATTTCCAGTTGTTTTTGACATTGTGATCTTTTAAGTTTGTGTCTTGGTATTCTGTGCCACTGAAGTAGTTTTTCAAGGTCAAATTCTTGTGTGTGTGTGTGTGTGTGTGTGTGTGTGTGTGATTTGCTCCTTTTCCCAGTCTATTTCTTTTATTTTAAAGTTGGGTTTTTGTCTTGCTATGGTTTTCAGATCTACTTTTTGGGGGTCTACAAGTTTTCAGGGCTTTCAAGGTGGTGTGATCTGGGGAGAGGTATGGTCACTGTTTTTTTTTGGTCTGTGCTCTGGTCTTTATCTAGCAAGAGTTCCTGCTTCCCTGCAGTCACAGGTACCTCTTTTGATCCTGGAACTGTGATTAAGTCACCTGCTCTCCTGCCACAGCAAGTGCTAGGACTTCTCTCTGCCTTGGAACTGTGAACCAGGGATCCTTGCCCCTTTGTGATCAACTGTGACCCAGAACTACAGATGGACAATAGAATTGCCAAAACAGTGTTGTATACTGCAACCAGTGCCAGCAAAGGGCTCCCAATAATCTCTTTCTGATCATTTGTCTGATCCCCTTCCCATCCCTGGGCTCATCTCCTGAAGCTGTTACTGTTGCAGCTCCCTCAGAAGCCCACCACTAGTATTTCTGCCTTGTATACCCCAGAGAGACCCCTAATTCACTGTCACAGATCTCTACTGCTGCTTCTCAAGAGGTTTTAATCTGGAAAATGTTTTGCCCTGATATTTTGTTGGCTTTGACATACAAAAATTTGATTTAAAGTCTTATTTTAAAGTTATTTGAAGAGAAATGAGAGAGTTTGACTAGGTTGCTGTCCCTACCCTATCATCTTGGTTCTCTCTCTCCCTCCCCCACCTCCAATCCAAATATTATTTTACTGGGAATAGCAAATAGGCAAGATTGGCTGGAACATAGGAATGTGTGTTGGATAGTAATGTGAAATTAATTGGGAAAGATTTTGGATCCAGTTTGAGAAGGGCTTTAAATGTCAAATTGAAGTTTATATTTCTTCCTAGAGGCAATAAGGAGGCATAGAAGCTTTTAATATGGAGGAAGGAACTGTGCTACAGGAATATCACTTTGGCAGCTATGTGGAGGATAGATTGGAGAAGGGAGAGATACTATGCAGAAAAACCAATTAGGAGGCGATGCAATAGTCTGTTAGAGGTATGAGAGCCTGGGTTTAGGGAAGGTGGTAGATTTTGGAGTTGATGGAGAGTTGAGTTGAGAATGACTCAGGTTATGAACTTGGGTGACTAGATAATTGGTGATGACCTTGGGAAAAAATAGGAAAGTTAAAAGAAGAGTGGTAAATTTAGAAGAAATAATAATGAATTTGGGTTTGGACAATTTGAGTTCACAATGAACAACAGCATAATCAGATTTATGAAGTAGGACACAGATAATGTTTCAACAAAGAAGAATAAGAAGGAACCATGATGTAGCTAGGTGGAGAACTAGGAAAAGGAATGCCTAGAAAAACCTAGAGGGGGAGATAGTATTTAGGAAGAGAGGGTAGCTAACAGTGTCAAATTATATAAGGAGGTCAAGAAGGTTGAAGTCTGAGAAAACTATTGAATTTAACAATTAAGAGATCTTTGGTAATATTGAGAACTTTGAGAAGTCATTGGGAGGTAAGGAAGTGACAAAAAAGTATAGAGTATTTTTCTATTGTTTTGAAAGGAAGGAGAATTATGGGAAATAGCTTGAGGCAGTTGCAAGGTCAGGTGTAAGGTTTTTTTTAAAAGGATAAGGAAGAAAGGGCATGTTTATAGGTATCTGAAAGTAAATGAATTAACCAAAGGGATTGGTGGTAGAATAGATAATCTGGAGATTACAAGATATAGGAGGGATAAATCAAGTCCAAATTGAATTATATCCATTGTAATCCACTTGTATTTTTCAACAAATATTAAATTCTCCTGTACAGGGCAGCATTTTAGGTGCTGTGGAAGAAACAAAGAGGGAGAAGAAATTATCCCTGCCCTTATTTTTTGGTAGGGGGAAAAATAATTCTATCTTAAATCTTGACCCTAGGTCTGGCTTCTTCGTGAAGCCACCTACACAGCTTTTTAGGAATGAATATTGAAGGTGATGAGGTTTTTAAAAAATGAGCAAGTAAGTAAATAAGTGTTGAACACCTATTCTGAGCCAAGCATAGTGGCAAGCTTTGGTGGGTGTAAAGCATGACACTTGTTCAAATAAAGAAGTTAAGATCTCTATCTATCTATCTATCTTGATATATATATATATATATATAGAGAGAGAGAGAGAGAGAGAGACACACACACACACACACACACATATATACTTATGTATATATGTGAGTATGTAAAATGTGGCTCTCATTCCTATATGGAGATAAGATCTCTATCTAGATATCTATCTATTTAGATATCAATATTGATAGATATATGGATACATGCTCATATATATTTATATCTATATGAGAGTATAAAATGGTACCCACTCTCATGGGGAAGGCAAGATCTCTATCTATCTAGATATCCATCTATTTAGATATCACTATTGATAGATACAGAGGTACATACATACATACATATTTATAAATATGTATGTATGTGTAAAATCTGGTACCCATTCTCATAAAGGAGGCAAAAAAGATAAATATAGAACTATAGATTCACATACACACACATATATACATAGAGTAATAAAAGGGAGCTTACAGAGATGTAAAATTGAGTTAAACAACTATGCAAATAGTATTTGAATACCATTGGAATTCAGAAAAGGAAGACAATAGAATGGGCTCTAGTATTCAGGGAACACTTCATGAAAGAAATGAGGTATAAGCTGGGCCTTGAAGGCTAGAGGTAGAAATTGCATTGGCAGAAAAAAAAAATTGAGGATGGGAGGGTGGTATTCTCAGGGGCTGGAATGCTATGAGTAAAGGAATGGGATCAAGAACCTATTATTATACTGGAATAGAGAGAGGAGAGGGAGATTGAAGTAGAATGAGTTATAGCCAATTACTAGAGATCCCTGAATGTTGAACAGAAGTCTTTGTTTAATAGGTTAGTAGGATGTCACTGTAAGTTGTTTTACCTGAAAGAGGTAAAACAGGTTAGCTTAAAAAATGTGTGGGTAGGAGTTTCTGACAGACATTTTTTTCCATTCACTACTCCTTCTCTCCCCAGCTATGACCTTATGCATGAGGGCTATGATTGTGGAATTCAGTTAGAAGAAACTTTAGTGTTTATTGAGTTCAGCATCATTATTTTCATAGGATCACAGACCTCACAGTTGGAAAGGATCTCAGAGGCCACCTAGTTCAAACTGCACTCAAACAAGAATTACATCTCAACAAGGGGTCATCCAGACTTTGCATCAAGACCTACAGAGAGGGGGGCAGAAGGTGGTGTGTGTGTGTGGGGGGGGGGGGTGAGGGTTGTTGCTTAGTACATTCCCTCTCAGGCTTCCCATTTCCTTTTGTTAGGAAATTTTTCTTTATCGCATATGTCTTGCACATTTTAGTTCTCTGTTGACATCTAATCTTAGCAGACTCAAATTGGACTTTGCCTTTGGCCTTTTATATGAGGTCATTGTTTCTGTATTTTTCTCTTTTTTTGCCACTTATTGACCTGACTCTTCTAAACTAGAAAGCTCTAGCTTGTTTAGGAAAGAATAAGATCAGACAAAATTAGGGCAAATGGGTGTATTGAGAAACTAGAGGGGTCATAATGCTGCACTGGGGCTCAATTTGGAGAACTATGCCATAAAGTTGCCAATAAGAGATGTGTATGTATGTGTGGGATTCTCCCTAGTTCTAATCATTTATCTAACTTATTTTTCCCTAGAGACTCAGATCTGACTTGACAAAATATGCTTTTCCAATACTGATTCTCTTTTAACTTCATCGGCTTCACAGATTATGCATTAATCAAACAAGCAAAGATAGAGCAGATTTATAGTCTCCTTACCTCATCTTAGGGATCCCTCTTGAGAGAAATGTTTCAGAACTGAAAAATACTAATTCTACCCCCCCCCCCCCAATTCTTTGTCTTCTTTCTTCTTCTTTTCCTCCCTGCTCCCTCCAGTGTCTGTGTCTCTTCTAATTTTTGGTATGAGAGAACTTAAGTGATATATATAGTAGGGACCTTACTGTGGTTAGGCAATTAGAGCAACCTAGCTGAGCTTAGGAAGTCTGATGTATCTACATGTCTTGCCAAACAAAGAGTTAATGCAATTTAAGCATCTTGTGACATGATTTATTTATTTTATATTTACAAGCACTGTGTACTAGATTTTAAGGAGAGATTACAAAGTCTGATCATAAATCTCCAAGAAGTCTACTTTTCTATGCAATGTCAGGAATTGGAATGAAACTTTGAAAATAGTCTAATCTTGACTTACAGCCACTCTCTTTCCTCCTGGACCCCTACCAAGACTTAGGATTGTTAGCAGAGTTTTAATTTCTAATTGCCAGAGAAGTATAACTTTGTTCAATCCACACATATCTATTGAACATGGGACCCAGAAGCTTCTAGTAAAAAAACAACAGCAATACACAAGTGTTTTGTGTAATCAGTCAAAAGCACAAATCTAACCATTTCCCTTTGAGGGAGGTCCAGGAACCTCAGTTCCCTTCTTCATTTAGCAATTCAATTCAGCAAGCACCTACTAAGTGAAAAGGGCAGCTAGGTGGCACAGTGGATAGAGTGTTGGCATGACAACTATAATGGACATTTTTATTGCTTTGTAATCAACCCCAAATAATCATGTTCTTATGGACATGAGAGACTCATATGTTTTGGTGTGAGGGGATGAATTCTAATCTCTTTGAAATTTCTGTGTCTGCCTATAGCTGTGAACTCTCAAGACTGACTTGGGAAGAAAAGAGCAATTCTAGATAAAAATTAGAGAATCTTGGATTAACTTGAGAATCTTTCTCAAAAACCCTTCGATTTTGGGAGCTTGGAAGGACAGGTGATGAGAAGGGGTAACTGTTCTCTCTTTTTGTTTATTTTCTTTCTGTATTGTGACATATCTTTCCATATTTTTCTGAATTCTTTATCATTTCTTAGAAAACAGTAGTAATCTATTATACTTTGAAGACATTAAGGTTTTGAGAGACACATTTCCTTTTCCTATTATAATCTTAGACTATATCATCTTTAAATTAGTCAAATAAATTTGCCTTTCTAGGTTTTTTCTGAACTCGTGTTTCTATTTCAAAGTTCTTATTCAGTTCTGTTCCCCCTCCCCAAATCAAAAATATTTGAAATTTATCTATTTCAAGTGGATACTCTGAATTTTGTTTTTGATATTCTTGGAACTTTTCCTTTTGGAGTTCCTTTCAGGAGGTGATTGGTGAATTTTTTTGTCTTTGCCTTTTGGCAAATTTTGGGCAGTTATTTTATGATTTCTTGTAATAAAATATTGAGGTGATTTGTCCTCCTGATTTTTAGAGAATCTACTGATTCTTAAATCATCTCTCCTTCATCTGGTTTCTGGTTTTTGATATCAGATATCGGACATCTGACATTTTCTATTTTGTCCAGTATTTTGATTTTATTCTACTATTTTTGAAATCAAATGTAATATTTGATTTCTATTTTGCATAATTTTCAAGGATTCCATTTCTTTTGTAAAGTTTAGTCCTTTTCCCTCTAAGTGACTTATTTTCCTTCCATTTCTTTCCCTCAGGGCTCTTATTTTACTTAAAAATTTCCTTCATTTCTTCTAGATTTTCATGTGGAAAATCCATTTCATCCTTTGAGTCTCTGTTTGTAGTTGTTAAGAAGTTAAATTTGCAATAATTTGTGGTTTCTGCTCTCTCTAAGCTATAGTTCCTGAATTGGGGCAGGGCTAGAGTCTACTTCTTGCTGTACTTTTGGGTAGAATGGTCAACTCTGCTTAGCCTTGACCTGGACCTCTGGCTTTCTGGTACTGATTCTACTTGCTTGCTTTTACACCCTCCTGGAAGGTTCCTAGTGATGGATCTCTGAGAGTCCTTTCTCACATCTGAGGACAGAATCTTAAGAAACTGAATTTCTGAGCTTGGTCTATCTCAATCTGAGCATTGTTGATTGGCTTCATGTTGGCTACTGCTTCTCATAGTTCCTTGGGGCTTCCATGATCTCCACACAGGGGCTTACTCAGAGGAATTTTTCATTCTTGTTGCATCTATCCACAGAACCTGTGGACCCTTATGTCTCTGTCCCAATGGTGGCAGTGGTGCTTGCTTTGGGAACCCCTTTCCTTGATGCTCTTTGGTTGAAATTTTGAGTTGGAAGAAGTCACTTGCTATCATTGAAGTTGGTTTAGGAAAGCTGGACAGTCAGCTCTTGTTCAGGGGAGCTATTCTCTATAAACTTTCACAGTGGTAAGGAAAAGGGGTTCTGTTCAATAGATGGTGATAGTATTAGTATTCTGACTTTCTGGTGGAAGGAGCATTGGGTTCAAATCCTGGCTCCATCATGTCTGTGTAACTTTGGGTGGGTCACTGAGACTCCTTTGGCCCCAGTTTCTCTCATGTGTAAAATGATCTCTAAAATTTTTTACAATCCTAAATCCTGTGATTCAATAAACTGCCTGCTTTGCAACTTCTACGTCCCGTTTTTAATCTGACCACAAAGCCCTGTTTACCTTGGCCTCCTGGCAGGATATTGCCAAACTGAATAGCCTTTTCATTTGGGCCTGTCATGATCCAAGTAAGGATGTTACTCAACCTAAATGGGTCCTTGTCAGGGAACTTGTAAATCTTGGTTGTTTGAATGGAAAATTCCTGGTGCTTCAGGCCCCCCCCCCCCCCCCCCCCCCCCCCCCCCCCCCCCCCCCCCCCCCCGCTAACTGTGTTAGCCAGCTGGACCCTGGAGAGGCAATCACAGTTGGATTGGCTCCAAGACCTGTTCTTTGTAGAAAGCAGGCTCTCTGGCCTTGTACTTGTGAGAGGCTGTCTGGCAGTTTACTTGCTTGGGGTGAGTCATAAAGGTTTCTTTTCCTCTAGGCAATGAGCTTAAGTCATTAAGGGTGGATTTGATTAAAACCATTTTTTGGAGTTGTTTTTATTCTAAACTTAACAAACACTAAATAAGATGAGATTTACCATATACAAAGCAAAAAGGAAAAGAGAATATTGCAGCTGGGAAACTGCTTACTTCTCTCTCCAAGTACACAACAATCCCAACATTTAATTTTCAAAACTATCCTGCTTCTCTGTTTCCTACTGATTTTCTGTCTATTCTCTTTTCTACACTTTGTAACTGCTTTAGTGACTATTTTTAGCTTGGATTTCTTTCTTTGAAAACCATCTATTCCAGTTTATAAACTGGGGGTTAGCTTATGTTCTTATAATTTGAGTTACTTACCTATATATCTTAGAAATGAGACTTTTATTAGAGAAATTTGCTGCAGTTTTTTTCATTTTGAGATCTTTAAATTTAATGGAAATGAGACTGGAGTGGGAAGAGATTTGAGGCAGGGAGACTCAGTTAGGAAACTTTCTCAGTAATCATGGTAAGAGATGAAGAATGTATGAAATAAAATGAGTGGAAAGGTATCAGATGCAAGAGGTGTGGTAAACCTAGAATTTGCAGAATTTGGATGTGTGGGCTGAAGGAGAATGAAGAGTCAAGGATAATGCTGATATTACTAGGAATAGTGGAAGGATGCTGGTGCTTTCAACAGAGAAGGAGAAGTTTGGATTAGGGCAGGGTTTAGTGGGAAAAGTAATGACTTCAGTTTTGGGTATGTTGAATTTAAGGTGCCTCTGGGAAATCAAGTTTGAAATTCCAGTAGGTGGTTATCTCCATTAAATGTAATGCTTACTCTTTCTTTGCCATATTAATAAAAGATTCACTTATTCCTATTTTGATATTTTGTTGAAAGCTTTATTCAATCTATTAATATAGCTATGTAATTTTTATTGTTTTTTATTATTAATATGGTCTATTATGTTTTCAATTTTAAATATTCAATCAACCCTACATTCTTGTTAAATCTATCCTGATCATAGTGTATAGTTTTTTAAAAAAAAGGATTCATTAGGACTTACAGTTTTCTTTCATTGTTTTCTCTTGTCTTGGTTTAGGTATCAAGACTATTGTATCACAGAAGGAAACCGGTGAGTTTTTTCCATTTTTGTTTTTTGCAACTTGTTTATATGATAGTAGAAGTCTCTGTTCTTTGGATGCTTGATAGAATTCATTTAAAAATTTGTCTGACCCTGGTTTTTTATTTTTCTGCCATTGGGTTATTCATTTATAGCTTATTCAGTTTCTTTTTCTGAGATTGGGTTATTCAAATTCTCTATTCTATTCTATTAATATGGGCATTTTATGTTTTTTAAAGTAATTTTCAAAGAAGTTATGTGTTTTATTTGCATGGAACTGAACAGAATAGTTTTTAATAGTTTCTTAATTCATTTTTTCTGTGAATTTTCCCTTTTAATTTTGATATTGCCTATTTTCTTTTTTCTTTATTTTTAAAAAGTTATACTAGATGATGGTTTATTTATTTAAAATTTTTTAATTTCTAAAAACCTCTTTTTTGGCTTTAAGTTTTTTAATCTCTTTGGCTTTCAGAATTTCTATTTTTGCATTTATTTTGGCTTTTTGATTTGTTACTTTTTGGTTTCATGCTCATTTTTTTGATTTGTTCTTTTTCTCTTTTGTTGGTAAAAGTGTTTATTTTTTAAGTTCTTAAATTTAGAGGTTAAAAAGACTTTAGAGGTCCTGATGTCCAGCCTCTTTATATTTCATAGCTGAAAAAACAGGCAAATATGACATGCCCATTGTCATATAGCTAGCAAATATCTCAGGCAGGAACTGAACTCAATTCTTGAAAAAAAGTTGAGAGTTGAGTACAATCTATCACCTATCTTCCTATAAATATTCTCCTAAGGATCACTTTGTTTGCATTCCAAAAATATTTATGTATTGTCCCATTGTTGCCTTTGTTGGGGGGGGGACAAAGTTATTGGTTGTTTGTACTGTTTATTGACTCATAATTCTTTAGGATTAAGTTATTTATGACTTAATTTTAATACTTTTTTAGATTCTTTATTGGATGTAATTGTTATTTCATTGTATTTAATATGAGATATGTTTAATATTTCTTCTTTTCTATATCTGTTTATGAGATTTTATGCCCTCACACATGGTCAATATTTGTAAATATGCCTTTTGCTGCTTATCAATATGTATACCCCTTTTAAACTCATTTAGTAATTACCAGAGAGATTTAGCCAATTTTCCTAAATTCTGTTTCAGGAAATAATCCATCCTCCCTCCCTCCCTCCCTCCCTTTCTCTCTTCCCAACTCCTTTCTTCAGTCTTTCCTCACTCCCTTTTTTCCTTTCTTCTTTCTTCTCTTTTCTTTCCACCCTTCCTTTCTGCACTACTTCTATAATGGGTATATTGAGGTCCCTAGCCAGTATAGTTTAATTGTTTAACTTCTTTTTAAAGCATTTCAATGCTATGCCACTGGTCCATACAGAGGATCTCCCTAAAGTCTTATGCATTTTAAACTTTAATAGCTATTTTTATTTTATTACATTTCAGTTAATAGGCATTTTTTAAGATATTAAAATTCAAAATGTAATAAAACTTTTGGGATACCTTGTATAATTGGTATTATTTAATTCATTGTCTATGGTGCCTTTAATCAAAATGTAGTTTCCCCCTTTTATCTCTTTTTATAGTTGTCTTTTCTGAGATCTTGACTTACCTATGATTTTTTTTATTTACCTGATATAGAGTAGCTTTTTTCTTGTTCTGTATCCTTACTTTGTATGATTATTTGTTTCACATTCATAGCTTATATTCAAATATTGTTGAATTCTGATTTCTAATATTTTAGGTTGTCTTCAGTTTTTGCTATGCTTTTGTTGAAGGCTTTGTTTGCCATAGTTTGTCTGTTTTTTGGATTTGTCCTCTAGGCATCCCTGGGTTCAAATTTTTTTTATTTTTACCATTTTATTTTTCTTTACTCATTTTTAAGCCTTATTTCCTAAATAATAAGCTTCTAAATTGAAGCTTTTTCTTAGAGCCAGACTTAGCAAACTTATGGAGGGAATGTTGGGACCTCAAAAGTGACTCAGACCAACAAGTTATAAATTTCCAGTGCTTTTAGGAGTACAGTCTAGATATGTTCTGATCTCTGTCCTTCTGATTCAAGTTTTGCAGGCTCCAGGTCTAGGTTTAGGGTCTCAACACCACAGTTGCTGGTTCCTCCCCTCCACAGGACAAAGCTGCAGGACCAACTGACATTGGTTCATATTCTGTGCCCCACAGTATGCAGTCACAGGTGGAGATTTTGCCACTTTCATGGTGATATTATTGCATCTTGCTTTGGTCTTTGTTCCCTCCCTAGGTAGGGATATAGCAGAAGTTGCCTGCCTCAACCCCAGGTTTCTTCATGGACCTGCTAATTGGTCCCTTCACCAATGCCCAAAGATATATGCCTCTTTTTCCCAGGAAAAGTGAAGACAATGGAAAGACATAATTACAGGATCATATAATTAACACTAGAAGGGACTTGAGAATTCATATAGTTCAATCCTCTTATTTTATTTAAAATTAGAAAATTAAATATATGTACATATTACATATATGTGTATATATATAATATATATGTATATATGTTTTGAATCACAAAAATTTGTTTTCTTACTCTTTCACCTCTCTCTCATCCCCAGTGAGAATTAAAAAACCAAGCAAACCCTGTTACAAACATATATAGTCAATCAAAACACATTTTGACATTTGCCATGTAAAAAAAAATTGTCTCATTTTGCCTATTGAGTATGTGTGTCATCAGTCCTTTGGAATTGTAGTTGGTCATTCATTGCACTGATGATAGTTTCTGATTCTTTCTGCCCTTATTATATTGCTGTCATATAAATTATTCTCTTGGCTTTGTTTATTTCATTCTGTATCAGATCATACAAATCTTCACAAGTTCCTCTGAAGCTATTTCCATTGTCATTTCTTACAATACAATGTAGCCAATCACAGGTCTCTACTAAAGCTTGTTCATACATTCTCCCATTGATGGACACTTGGATTCCTGTTCTTTGCCATCTCAAAAGAATATTTTTATTTTTAGAGTTTGTTTTGCTCATGACTAATTCTTCCCTTAATCCACTCTTCCCTATCTTCCTAATCCCCCTTTTCCCCACTTTCTTTCCTATTTTGTGTATTATGTTTGTGTGTTATGTATTATGTGTATGTCTTTTACTCCCCCTCAACTCCCTCTTCCTTGTTTGAATAGAGGTCTACCAGTTCAACTCTAATTATGTGACAATTTTCTCTAACTTTCCTTTCCCTAATCCCTCATCAAATATATTCTTCCTTTCTCTTTCCATTCTTGTCTTAAGATCATCAAGATCAACGGGACTAATTCCATGCTTTCTGTCTAATTAGATTCTCCCTATAACCTAATGATGATAGGACTTGGGGATGACACATTTATCATATCCCCACATTTGTGTGTAAGTAATTTATCTGTTTTAGTTCCTTATCATTATTCGTTCATGTATCCCTTTTTTATTTTTTCCTTAACTCTTGTGTTTGCACTTCAAAGTTTTTGCAGCTCTGTTTTTTTCCTTCAGGAATGCTGGAAGTTCTCCATTTTTTTCATTAAAGGTCCATTTCTTTTCCTTGTATAGCATTATACTGAGTTCTTGTTATTGTTATTCTTGGTTGTTAGTTCACATTCTTCTGAAATATTTATTCTAAAGACTCTTTTATAGTGGTGGCTGCTAAATTGTGTGTGATCTTAACTGTTAGCTCCTTGGTACTTGAATTTTTTCCTTTTGGCTGCCTCTAGTATTTTTTTCTTGGATCCAGAAACTCTAGGTTTTGGCTATGACATTCCTGGAAATTTTTATTTTGAGGTTTATTTAATGAGGGTACCAGTATATTATTTCTTTTTCCTTCTTTACCCTTTGGCTCTTAGAGATCTAGACAGTTTTCTTTTAAGCTTTCTTGAGATGTTATATCTAAGCTTTTTTTTGGCAATGGCATACAGATAGTCCTTAATTTTTTTTCTACTCAAACCTTTTCACATCAGTCATATTTGCAATGAAATGCCTTACATTTTCTTCTTTTTCTTTTTTCAGCCTTCAGGTTATTTTTTCCCATTATCTCATATAGAATTATTGGCTTCTATTTGATCCATTCCAATTTTCAATGAGTTTTGTTCCTTGGGCAAGGTTTTGTGCCTTTTGTGTCAAACTGTTAATTCCCTTTCCAGTTCTTTCTTTCACAGCTATCATTTCTCTTTTAATTTTTTTTTCAAGTGTTTTTATTTCATTTACAAAAAAACATTTTTTTAAACTTTTATCTCATCTCTTTCAGGAATTCTAGTTGAGTTAGTGCTCAGGCTGTGTTTTACTCTGAGATTGCTTGTAGATGTTTTGGAGTTATTCTCTTTTGCATTGTGTCTTTGCACTTTCCTGTCTTCATAATAACTCTTATGGTAGAATTCTTTTTTTGTTGTTGTTTATTTGCTCATTCTTCCAGTCTACTTCTTGACTTTGAACTTAATGTTAGGACCAGGCTCTGCTGTATTTCTGGAAGGAAGGCTTGGTCTGCTTTATTGAAGCTTTCTTATTGAGAATTGTGTTATTCTAGGATCAGGGGACTCTTTCAGATCAGGGACCTGTGCTTTCAGTGCTTTGATAAAGGTCAGAGTCTGATTGCTGCCCCCTTTGTCTAAATTCTGCAAGGTTTTGACCTGGGTTTTCCTTAGAAAAATTGATTCAACTACTGTCAGCTAACTACAAAGCTGTACTCTTTCAGAGTGCAGAATTAGACCCTTAGGTCTAGGATTCTTGCCTTGGTTTTTCCTCTGCAGACTGTGCTAGATACTGGAACTAAGGTTATGAGTCTTCTTATCTCTTGCTGTCCCTCATGTACTCTTTGATCTAATGACATTGGCCGTCTTCCTGTTCTAAGTAAAGGACATTACATTTTTAGCCTGTGGGTATTTTCATTCACCCCTCCCCATGCTAGAATGGTCTTATTCATCTCCTCTTCTGACTTCCCTGACTTTCTTTAAAACTCACCTTTTTTCAGTCCTTCTTCAGCTTAGTGTTTTCCCTCTGAGACTATCCCTAATTTCCTTATATATACCTCCTTTCACATTGACCGCTTTATTAGACTATGAGCAACTATGAGCTCCTGGAGAGCAGAGACTTGTCTTTTGTGCTAGGAACATGTGATGTTTAATAAATGCTTGTTGATTGGACTTTTACAGAGTGAGGAACCTGAGGCATAGAGAGATCCAATGATTTCCCCAAGTTCAGGTAGATAGCAGATGGAAGAACCTGAATTTGAGTCTAGGTCTCTAGCTCCAAATCCAACATTTTAAAATGTTTTGAAGACTGGTTCCTAGTTTTTGTTTTAGACTTCTTTTGCTTGGCTTCAGCTGAAGGAATAAGAGTGAAATATTTGAAATTACAAGAAGGTTCATTTTGGATTTACATTGGGAGATAGTGGGTTTCTTATAACTGAAGGACTTTGTTTTTTATGTTTTTGCAAGGCAGTGGGGTTAAGTGACTTGCCCAAGGCCACACAGCTAGGTAATTATGTCTGAGTGTCTGAGGCTGGATTTGAACTCAGGTACTCCTGACTCCAGGGCCAGTGCTCTATCCACTGCACCACCTAGTTGCCCAAACTGAAGGACTTTAATGAGAAATTGGGTGACTACTTTTTGGAAATATGATAGAGGAAACTCCTGCTTGATATAGGTTAGGTCAGATGGCAACTTTAGTTCTCTTCCAATTCTGGGATTCTATGACCTTAAGTAATTAGTATTAAATTGGCTATAGTAAGCCAAAATCACCTGGAAGAGCAGAAGCCTTTGAAACGTAGTCAATATGAAAACATACACTTTGATGTTTAGGATACAGAAGTAAAAAAAATGTTATCTGTTGAGAAAATGCATTGTCTAGTTGTGAATGCTGAAGACTTGTGGGGCCAGGATGCTTCTAACCCTCCCATTTCTTTTTTTTTTTTTTGTAAGGCAAATGGGGTTAAGTGGCTTGCCCAAGGCCACACAGCTAGGTAATTATTAAGTGTCTGAGACCGGATTTGAACCCAGGTATTCCTGACTTTATCCACTACGCCACCTAGCTGCCCAAACCCTCCCATTTCTGAATGGAACCTTAGAAGCTTGCCTGACCCTGTGTCTCTTCCTCTTCTTGTATGAAAGAATTGAAGAGTATGAAGAGTTTGAAGACAATTGAAATTCATTGTAAAGTGCTTTGAGATTGTTGGGCCAGAAAGTTGCATGTTTTTTAACAGCTTTTTTCTCTGTAAAAGGTGAAAAATCATAGTCAGATGGTTAACCATATGGCCAAGTGAGGGAAGGAAGAATAGAATAAGATTACCAGGACTGGGGGAACAGAGAGGGATGAAGGGACTGGAGACTGTGAGCATAAATAGTAGGTTAAGGAGTAGAGAATAAGAGAGATTTGGAAGGATGGTAGGTGATGATTAGAAAGGGGAATTTCAGTGTTCAAGCTCACAGAGTTAGTTATGTTATTGGTGTTGTTGAGATCTAAGTTGTGACCATTTCTACAAGGTGGTTGATGTGGAATGAAGTTCTATGCCATGGAAAATGGGATCAAATAGTTGGGAGACCAGGATGTTGGAGGAGAAATATCAGTGTATGTACTGAATTCCCCAAGTATTAGAGCAGAACCTGAGGAGGAGAGAAAATGTGTGTCATACATCAAACCTTGAGAAAGGAAGCCAGGTGATTAGAAGCAGTGTGAGACAAAGGGCCTTGTTTTGAATCTTGGCTCTACAAAAACCTTGTTTACATGTGTGACCTTAGGAAAGTTACTACTTCTATTTTCCTGAAACTCTTCTAACATTTGTCATTTTCATTTTATTTTTCAATTTTGCAAAGCTGTTAGATGTGAAGAGGAAAGTCAGAATTGCTTTAATTTGTTTTTTTCTAATGATGAGTAATATGGAACATTTTTTTCTTCTCTTTCTTTGAAAACTGTTCATGCCTTTGACCACTTACCTTTGGGTAATGGTTCTTATCCTCTTAAATCTGAATTAGTTCCTTTGACTATCAATTGGGGAATGCTTCTTATTTTTTTTAAAGAAATTTGACTCCCTATACATTTGAGAAATGAGACCTTTATCAGAGAAATATGCTGTAAATTTTTTTCTACAGTTTCCTGCTTTCCTTATGATTTTGTTTGTGTTCTACTTTAAAATTTTATGTAATCAAAATTGTCCTTTTTATTTTATGTGTTCTTCCCTATCCTTTGTTTGGTCCTTAATTCTTCCCCTATCTATATATTCAAAGCATTTCTTCCTTAATACTCAGACGTGTTTATATCATTCTTTATTTCTAAGTCACATATCAGTTTAAACTTATTATAGCATATAGTGTAAACTGTTGGTTGCAATCTAGTTTCTGCTAGATGACTTTCCACTTTTTCCAGAAATTCCTGTTGAATAGTGAGTCTTGACTCTAGTAGATGGAGTCTTTTGAACTTAATGCTTCTTTTTCTGTATATTGTGTTCCACTGAGTGACATTTTTATTTTTTTAACTAGTGCTCAAGTCTTTTGATGATTATTGCTTTGTAATAGAATTTGAGATCTCTCACTAGAAAGCCTTTTCTTCTCACTTATTTTAATTATTTCATTTGAAATTCTTGACCTTTTGCTCTTTTAGATGGATTTTGTTATAAGAGCAGCCAAGGTTAGAGCCCCACCCTCCTGGGGCCAGGTTGGAATAAGGAAAAGGAGGTGTTGACACAGTGACCATATATAGCCTATACTTCCCTGGGGTACTCTGTGGTTGTATAGAACGGAGGTTTTGTTTTTTTCAGATGGCGATAGTAAATGCAGGGTGAAATAGGTATTGCCCTCATGTGGGCACAGTCCATGCCCACCAGGACATTCCTTGAATATACCTGGGCCCCTCATGTTAGGATGGATGGTCTGATGCAAGCTTTACTCAAGAGAAAAAGCAGCAAAACCCTGTCCCCTTATGCCTGTTCAGGGTCAGCTTAGTCCAAAGTTTTCCCTTTGTGTGACCTTGATTGGATGAAGGTTGGCCAAAATTGAAACCTTGAAGTTCTCTGTGTTGAAAAAGGAAGCCTTGGGGGAAGGAAAGGGCCCTCCTTAGGTTCCTCAGATAACTCAGGAGGTTATCATTAGGCAAAGCAAATGGGTCTTTGACTTGGTTTGTAATTCAGAAACCTCCCCACTACAAAGTATGAAAAATCTGTTTTGATGGGGATGTGAAAATCATTTAGATTTGTGTCTTTCTCCCTTTGCCAACCTTTTCTTCTTCTCCCTCCCCAAAGGAGCTAGTAGAAATTTTGGGTTTAGGAAGAGATAGTTTAGGAGGATAGAGTTAGTGGGGTGTGGGAAAGAATGTAATCTCTAAGAGATTCTTTCTCTTCCTAAATTAGGATGAAAGTGGTATGGGGACTCAGCTGTGATCCACTTGGAGCTGTTTCTTTCCACTGATAATCAGAATAGTGAGTGAAGGTCATTGTGAAATTTAAGGAGGGTTAGGCAAGGCTGTAGAGAGAAAGGAATGAGGGACTTCAGGAAACTTGGGTTTTCTCTTAGTCTAGGCCTCTACCAGGTGTGGTGGGTGAAACCACCCACAATGTTGGAGCTTCTTTTTTCTCCTTTATTAAAATAGAAATTGGTTTTCTTTGCTACCCTGGGTTCCTAGGATCCTATAATCCTAGAATACCATTTTTGGAAGGGACCTTGGTGGTCATCTAGAGGTCATAAGTAGGAAAGAGCACTTACTTAGTAGCTATATGTGAGGGGCATATGATTCAACCCTTTAAAATCAACCAGATGCCAAATTTTTCTTCTTGCTGTGGATGGCATTTTCCATCACATATCCTTTAGAATTGTTCTTGATCAGGGCTAGTTTATCTGTCAGATCTATGGAAAGGGGAGCAGTTTATGACTAAGTAAGAGTTGGAGAACATCACCAAAAACCAGTTAGATGATTGTGATTACATTAAATTAAAAAGCTTTTGCACAGATAAAGCCACTGTACCAAGATCAAAAGAAATGTAGTAAATTGGGAAACAATCTTTACAACCGATGATTCTGACAAAAGACTCATTTCTAAAATATACAGAGAACTGAGTCATATTTTTAAAATAAAAAGCCATTCACCAATTGACAAATGGTCAAAAGATATGCAAAGGCAATTTACAGATGAGGAGATCAAAGCAATCCATAGCCATATGAAAAAATGCTCTAAATCATTAATTATTAGAGAAATGCAAATTAAAGCTTCTCTGAGGTACCACGTCACACCTCTCAGATTGGCCAATATGACCAGAAAGGATAATGATCATTGTTGGAAGGGATGTGGGAAATCTGGGACACTATTACACTGTTGGTGGAGCTGTGAACTCATCCAACCCTTCTGGAGAGCTATTTGGAACTATGACCAAAGGGCAACAAAAATGTGCATACCCTTTGACCCAGCAATACCACTACTGGGTCTATATCCTGAAGAGATGAAGAAAAAGGGTAAAAACATTACTTGTACAAAAAATATTTATAGTAGCCCTGTTTGTGGTGGCAAAGAATTGGAAATCAAGGAAATGTCCTTCAACTGGGGAATGGCTTAGCAAACTGTGGTATATGTATGTCATGGAACACTATTGTTCTATTAGAAACCAGGAGGGACGGGATTTCAAGGAAGCCTGGAGGGATTTGCATGAACTGATGCTGAATGAGATGAGCAGAACCAGAAAAAGACTGTATACCCTAACAGCAACATGGGAGTGATGTTCAACTTTGAAGGATTTGCTCATTCCATCAGTGCAACAATCGGGAACAATTTTGGGCTGTCTGCAAAGGAGAGTGCCTCTGTATCCAGATAGGGAGCTGTGGAGTTTGAACAAAGTGCAAAGACTATGCCCTTTAATTTAGAAAAAAAACAGATATCTTATTGTCTGATCTTGTACCTCTTAGAATTCTTGCCTCTTTTCTAAGGATATGATTTCTCTCTCATCACACCCAATTTGGATCAAGGTACAACATGGAAACAAAGTAAAGACTGACAGATTGCTTTCTGTGGGGGGGGGGGTAGGGGGAGGGAAGTAAGATGGGGGGGAATTGTAAAACTTAAATAATATCTTTAATAAAAATTAATAAAAAAAGAATTGTCCTTGATCACTGAACTACTGAGGGGAGCTAAGGCTATCATATTTGATCATCACAGAGTATGCTTTCAGTGTGTAAAATTTTTTCCTGATTCTGTTCACTTCATTCAGTATCAGTTCATGCAAGTCTTTCCAGGCTTTTCTGAAGTCTGTCTGCTGATGATTTCTTTTTTCCAAAAAGGCTAAACCACTTCTCTTTGTCTTTATTGTTTTTTTAACAAGGCAGTAGGGTGAAGTGACTTACTCAAAGTCACACAGCTAGGCAATTATTAAGTGTCTGAGGTTGGATTTGAACTCAGGTCCTCCTGACTCCAGGGTCAGTGCTCTATCCACTGTGCCACCTAGCTGTCCCTGCATTTCTCTAATTAATAATGATCCAGAGCATTTTCCCATATGATTATAGATAGCTTTAATTTCTTCATCTGAAAACTATCTGTTCATATCCTTGGGCCATTTGTCATTTGAGGAATGACTTGTGTTCTTAAAATTTTGATTCAGTTCTCTATATATTTTAGAAATGAGTCCTTTATCAGAAATACTAGCTGTAAATGTTTCCCAGTTTTTTGTGTTCTTTCTCATCTTGGTTCCATTTTTTTTTTTTTTTTTTGGTAAGGCAATGGGGTTAAGTGGCTTGCCCAAGGCCACACAGCTAGGTAATTATTAAGTGTCTGAGGTCAGATTTGAACTCAGGTACTCCTGATGCCAGGGCAGGTGCTCTAGCCACTGTACCACCTAACTGCCCCTGGTTCCATTGGTTTTATTTGTGCAGAACCTTTTAAAATTAATGTAATCGAAATGATTAATTTTGCATTTATAAATGCTCTCTATATCTTGTTTGGTCATAAACTCTTTGCCTCTCCATAGATATGACAGATAAACTATTCCTTGTTCTTCTAAATGGCTTATGGTATCACCTTTTATGTCTAAATCCTGTACCCCAACCATATCTTGGTATAGAATATAAGAATAGGCCATAATTTTCAAGTGGTCTTTAAGATGGGCACTCATTTTTGTTTCCAGTTCTTGGCTATCCCAAAGAATGATTCTATGTTTTATTGTTGGGGATTTTTTGGTATTTATTGGAAATTTTTTCTGATTTTTTTCTTCCTTGAGGTGTATATATACTTAAGGATGAAATGTTGGGGCTAAAGGGTTTGCACAGTTTATGTGCAGGTAATTCCAAAATAATATCCAGAATTTTTGAACCAATTTATAGCTTCACCAACAATATTTTATTATGAAGTTCTTCCCTGTATCCCTTCAACATTGATTATTCACATTTTTGTCATCTTTGTCAATTTACAAAGTGAGAGGTGAAGTCTCAGAATTGTTTTAATTAGTATTTCTCTTATGTTAGTGATTTGGAGCATATTTTAAAATGATCATTTCTAGTTTGTTATTCTTCATTCTTCTTTTGAAAATTGTTTATTCAAATCCTGTTATTAATTGGTTTTATATATATATATATATATTTGTGTCAATTTCTTATAAATCTTGGATATCAGACTTTTATTAGAGATTTTTGATGAAATTTTTTTCATCTCTACAGTTTCTTTACTCTGTCTTCATTGATTTTATTCATGGTTTGTTTTTTATGTCTTCCATCCCTTCTTCGGTTAATAATTCTCCCTCCAACCATAGTGCAGTCTTGTTTTCTGAGCAGTAAATCTTGTACTGTCCCAGTGTCAAAAGAGAGTTCAGTTTTTCCCAGAAGGGGAAAAATAAGTCATAGCAAATCAGCCTATCTAATATCCCTTTAATCTGAGGTTCTTAACCTGGAATCTATGAACTTATTTTGAAAAATATTTTGATAATTTTTATTTCAGTATAATTGATTTACTTTGCAATTTAATACATTTAAAACCATTATTTTCAGAAGGAACACATAGCCTCTACCACATTACTAAAGAAGTCCATGACACAAAGAAAGTTTAGAATCCATATTTAATTCAATGCCATCATTTTGCTGGAAGACACTGAAACTGAGATTGGTGAAATGACTTACCTGGTAACGCACAGGTAATCGGTACCAGAATCAGGATTAGAAATCAGTTGCCAACATATGCACTGTGCACTTTACAATTATTATATCATTCTATCCTCAGGATCATCCTGGGGATTGATGTTTTTATGACATTTTGCACTTGAGGCAAGCAAGGTTAAGTGACTTGCTCAGGGTCACATAGTTAGTGAAAGTCTAAAGCTGTATTTGAACTCAGGTCTTCTGGCTCCAGGCCCTGGGTTTTATTCAGTGAGCCACTTTCCCTGCCCCCAGTTTTACTTTTCCAGAGATATGAGGAGAATGATTTATCATAAAAGACCATTTCAGATTAACTTTTGACTAGAGATATGAGAAATTTATTTTTATTTTTATGTTTATTTTTTTAGTTTTTGCAAGGCAATAGGGTTAAGTGGCTTGCCCAAGGCCACACAGCTAGGTGAGAAATTTATTAATAAGAGAAAATTCTCTAGAGTTTGAGGGCTGATAGATTCAAGATCATGTTGACCAAGAGCTACCTATTTAGAATTTCTCTGTATAGTTATTTAAATCTTGTCTTCTCAGTTAGAATGTAAGCTCCTTGAAGGCAAGGACAATTTTTTGCTTTTCTTTGAATCTCCATTACTTAGCACTGATACAGTACTTAACAAATATTGTCTCTTCTTGGGAATAGTTATGACTCAGAGATTCTGTGTCTGGCCTTAAATCATGCAGTAAATAAAAAATAGTAAATAATATTCAATCCCAAGACTATTGATTTCATGAATTGTGCTGTTTCTGACATATCATGAAGAAATTTACTTCTCCACTCCTTTTCCTTATTGCTTTTTAAGGTAATGACTTTGAGAGAGTTTATTTTAAGTTAGCTTAATTAAGATTCTTGAATTTATTGGAAAAAGGCAGGGGCAGAAGTCAGAGGAGCTCTGACTTCTCTGAGAGTTGGAGGGTGGAAAGTTTTTGATTAAGATCAAGTTCAAATAGAATTTCCAGGATCTATAAATCATTCAGGAAGCATTAAGTCAGTAAAAAAACAAAACAACCTCCCCCCCAAAAAAACCCAAAACCAAACACCAACTGAGTACCAGCCTGTATTGTAGGGAGCTCTGGGAACACAACTCACATATAGGAAACTTGACCAGTTATGCAGAACAGGACAGAACAGACTGTGTATAAGAGACTTTGACTTAACTCTGGGTCAGAAAAGTTGTATTGAGGGAGCCTGTGAACTCCCTCAGCTTTTTCTCTATGACAGTATTGAGGAGGCATCTGTTAACCAGGGGAGCAGAAGTCCAGAGGTGACATCACAAGACTCAGAAGTTGGTCTTGCTTGCTAATAATTTCTGTAAATCTGTCTTGTTTTCCTTGAATGTATCTGGTCTGAGCCTCTCATTATCTGACCCTTTAAGAGAGATGGAATAGGGGGCTGCTAGGTGGCACAATGGATAGAGCACCAGTACTTGAGTTCAAATCCGACCTCAGACACTTAATTACCTAGCTGTGTGGCCTTGGGCAAGCTACTTAACCCCATTGCCTTGCAACGCCCCCCCCCAAAAAAAACCTAAAATAAATAAAAGAGAGAGATGGAATACCAGCCAAGTTGAACAATTAGCTTTAGGTAGTCATGATCTCAATGATGTGGGTATTTCTTCCAGTGATGCAAAATTATAGACTCTCCCTGCCTTGGTAGAGGTCTTGCCAACCTTTGGATGATAAATTTTTCATAATTTCACTTGTCTGGTCTATTCAAGATAGTCATGAAGCCAGTTGCCAGGCCTATATGTGAAACTTTTTCAGAGATTGCAGCCGTCTCTGGCCCATCTCTCTCACACATACACATACATATACACACACATATGTGTGTGTATGTATGTATATATATTCAGAACAGTATGCTATGATATTTAGTGCATTTTAATATAGTACTTAAAAATTTTGAGGTAGGATTTTTTTCTTCTTCCAGGTACCAGAGTTGGGGATGTTAGATTCAGATGAAGGGTGAATTTAAGGCTGGTTATTATGGTCCCTGAGAAACAGACTAGCAGAATGGTGGGACTTTAGAGATAAGGGATGGAGTTGGTATCTGGGAGAGCCTCGGTTGCTAAGAGACTTCCTGAATTTTGGTGTTGTCTGTCTGCCTGTTTCCTTTTGATAGGGATGGCTGGGCAGTGGTGACTCAGCACTGGTGACCCAAGCAATACAACAATAGCAATTTTGTCCTAGGTGGCAAGGAAGTGTTTGCCTATCAGTCATGGGAGGGGCAGCTGTGTGTGTGTGTGTGTGTGTGTGTGTGTGTGTGTGTGTGTGTGTGTATGTGCACACGTGCTTGTGAATGGGGTGGAGTGAGGAAGTTTCCTCATAATTCAACAAATTCTTATTTGTAGGTGTCTGCTTATGTAAGGTATTGTTTTGGGGGACTGATGAGGCACAACAAAACAGTTTCTATCTTCAAGGAACTTGAAGCCATACTGTATATCCTTCTCTTTATCATTTCTTTCTTTGGAAATGAATAATGTCTTCCCTCATAAGTCTCTTGTATTTGATGGAGTATTTATAATCCTCAGAAGTGTTCTTCAAACAATATTGCTACGACTTTTTTTGGTGAGACAACGGAGTTAAGTGACTTGCCCAAGGTCACACAGAAAGTAAGAATCAAGTGTTTGAAACTGAATTTGAACTCAGGTCTTCCTGATTCCAGGGCCAGTGGTCTATCCATTGCACTACTGAGCTGCAGCAGATGGCACAGTGGATAGAACAGGAGGACAGGAGTTTTTGAATACAGCCTCAGACATTTACCAGACCTTCTGCAAGTCACTTAACCTTGATTGCCATGCATCCAGGACCATCTCCATTCATCCTGATTCATATCTGGTCTCTGGTCCCAGATATTTCTGGAGGAGAAAGTGAGGCTGGTGACTTAGCACAGCCCCTCCCCCCTGCCCCAATTCCAATTCATGTGCTTGTCATGGCATCACCTCCCTGATGTCATGGTCTTCTTCAAGAATAAAGGACAGCAGGGGTGGCTAGGTGTCGTAGTGGATAAAGCACCAGCCCTGGAGTCAGGAGTACCTGGGTTCAAATCTTGTCTCAGACACTTAATAATTACTTAGCTGTGTGGCCTTGGGCAAGCCACTTAACCCCGTTTGCCTTGCAAAAAAACCTAAAAAAAAAAGAATGAAGAACAAACATTATCACTGTTACCATATACAAGATTGATTCTGCTCATTTCCCTCTTCATTAATTTATGCAATTCTTTCCATGTTTTTCTAAAATCAACCTTCTGCAACCTATACTGTTGGCTGTATTGTTGTACAGTACCTTTCATAAGCAGACACTTACAAATAAGAATTTGTTTCAGTCCTGTTTGATCATTCGTGACCCCATTTTGGATTTTCTTGGCAAATATGCTGGAACGGTTTGACATTTCCTTCTTCAGGTCAATTTAAAATGAGAACCTGAGGCAAACAGGATTTAGTAACTTTCCCAGAGTCATATAGTGTCTGAGGTCAGATTTGAACTCAAAAAAATCAATCTTCCTGACTCTGGGCCTGGTACTTTATCCACTGCGCCATCTAGCGTCAATATGGATGCAACTATATAAATAAAAAATAATTTAAATAGCCACACAACTGTTCCTGTGAAAAAGATCTTAGGGTTTTATGTAACTGAAGACTCAATGTGACATTTTAGGCCAGAAGTTAATGCTAGTTATCCTGGGCTGATTATTAAAGTCAGAGTCCAGAATGAGGGAAGAAAAGAGATAAGTAGCCAACCAGTGAATTAACAAATCCAGACCCTAAAGTAGTTCTCAAATCCTGGGGCAGCAAGAGTGTCCTAGGTCCCTGAGATCTAGTTTTCACCTGGCTAGTCAGAGAGCAATCTACTCTGATCCTGAAAAGGTTTCTCTCCTTCCCATTGTTTGGAAGGACTTTCTCATCTATAGGATGTGGTTGAACATTGACTTGCAGAGACTTCTTGATTCTTTCTGAAATTAGTGAGAATAGAAATATTTTTGATTTTAAAATATAACAAGATTTTCCCAAATATTTACTAGATCACAATCATGTTTTTTTCTTAACTGTTCATTTCTGACTTGGACATAAGAACTGTGACAGGGAGTGGGGTGGGGTGGGGGGAAGAAATCTTTTATTACTTCTATCTACTTTTATCCTCTGGAGGATCAGTCAGGATTTTCAGATATTGGTTCCCTGGGAAGTCTAGTATCAAGGCTGGCCTGAGTCAAAATGGTGAAGTAGGCAGTTTCTTTTCAGTATTCTCAGCTTTTTTTTTAATCAAGAAGTCTTGGCAGAGTAGAGAGAACAGAAGAGTTGGAGTCAGAAGATCTTCTGCTTTGGCTCTGCTTCTCTGTGACTTTGGGAAGGTCACTTCCAATCTCTGGGTCTCAGCTGCCTCATATGTAAAATCATGAGTCTAGGCCAAGAGATTGCTAAGGTTTTTTGATGGCCAATACTCTGCATTTTCATGATGTAAGCTTATCCCTTTCTATGTTTCAGATCTCAGTGTCCTCCAATTTCCCCCCACCCTTCTCCCCCATGATTGTGGTCTTAGACAAAATTCCTTTATTTCTGGGTTCCTAAAGTTCTTATGTTTAGAATAGAGTTAATAACTGTAGTAGTATTCATGTACTTCCAATTGGAAGACCCAATTGGAGTCCTGGCTCTGACATTTTCCAACTGTGTGACCCTGGTCAAACTACCTCATTGAGCTTGTCTTTCCTTCACTAGAAAATGAGGAGCCTGGGTTAGATTATCTCTGAGGGTCCTTGCAGTTCTAAATCCTATGAATCACAACCATATTTTTCTCATTATTGTGAGAAAATTTCCTGGAAGAGGTGGGAGGGATGTCAGGAGAGAGGGAAGGGAAAGGGCTCTTGGAACGGTCATCGATTTTCTGTGAACAAAACAAAACAAAACAGAACTGGCTGGCTTTTCTTCAGAGCCTCCCTCTTTGTCTTGACTCTTCATTCTCCTCATGTGATTGTCCTTGGTTTTCTTATTCTTGTTCTTATTCAAGAGTCACTTCTCCCTATTATGGGCCCCTTTCTGGTTCAGTGCCTGGATTATTTTACTGTCGAATCCTGCCACGAGATGGCAGTAGGAAACCTTCCTATGTTTCTTGCTGGTTGCTTCTCCCAAGGTCTAGGTTGCTGATCTTATATTTAGGAAATCCAATCCATCCTTTCTATGGGTAGTATGGTGTAGGTGAAAGAGCATGGATTTGGAGTCAAGAAACTAAATCTGACTTTGCCGCCTTTGGGACCTTGGGTATTGCCTTTCTAGAGAGGTTGGGAGAGATAACCACCAAGATTCCTTTTATCTCCAAATCTCTGATCTTGCTAGATGATAGAAGAAAGACTGATCTGATAGATTAACACACTGAGGCTTAGGTTCGTACAAAGATTTACCTAATGTTTTAGTTGAAGAGCCAGAATCGGGACTCAGGGTCAGACTCCCTCTTCCCCTCTATCCCCCCTTCCCCCAATTGCAGATTATTTCCTTGAATGTGAGACTATGGCTCTCAGGGAGAGTACTGGTTTACTCCTGAGGACCATACCTAGCTCTGGGGAGCTCCAAGGGGGCTACTGTCTTCATAGCCCACTTCCATTGATGAAATAATCTGAGTCAAATAACCTTCAGATGTTTCTTATCTTGGAGGATAATGGCTTTAGGGGAAGTGGTATGGGATAGGTAGCAAGTCACCTAACTGAAGATGAGAGTAACTTAAGGCCAAAGACATTCTAGCTGCCCCATAGACCTCACTATGACTTCAAGGCAACTTATGAATGTAGGTTTTTTGACTTGTAACTGAGGAAGGTCAGAGTAAGCCATCATATTTTAACTGAAATTCATTGTAACCCTTTGCTCAGTGAGAGAAATTAATTAGAAGAGGTCAAAATATTTTCTCAGCTTACTATATATCTGGTACTGTGCTGGATAGAAAGTTTGAGTATGAGAGGATTCCTGTCCTCAAAGGTTTTATAATTGAATTGGTAAAATGGAGTATGTGAGGTACTCAAATATTCAGATGGATTTATGATCCCATCATTATCATCATCATCATTGTTTATATTTATTTATCATTTATATTTATAGATTTTTATATAATGCCTTTTAAGTATGCTAAACACACAACAAATATTATCTCATTTGATCCTTATAGCAGTTCTGAAAGGTAAGTGCTATTACTTTATAGTTGAGGAAACAGAGGCAAGAAAAGATTAAGTGACTTGGCCAAGATTGTATTCCTAGTAAATTTTTGGTTATTCTTTCCAAGAATGCAGATTGAAACCAATCAATGCCTTCCTATCCTTTGCCACTCTTGTTCCTGTTCACCCCTAAAGTTATCAGATGGGGCAACATGATGTGATGATGTACTTCCTTACTTTTTTTTGTCATTGAGAGGATCGGTCTCCTCACCTGTAAAATGGAGATAATAAAATCTCACAGAGTTGTTCTAAGAACATTCCTGTCCTTGCTTCATGACCAGTCCATAGTTTTGGTGGGACATTTCTTTGATTCCATTTTTTTTTATCGGATTCTCCTTTGTGATTCTTTGTAATAGCAGATTCAAATAAAACATTCACCTTTCCATAGTTTCAAACTTTTCTCTGGACCATAGGCTCATATTTTTAATACTAGTATATTCTATGGAGTTATTAAATAGAACATTATATTTAGACAATAAAGAATTAAGAATGAGGGGCAGCTAGGTGGTATAGTGGATAAAGCACCGGCCTTGGAGTCAGGAGTACCTGGGTTCAAATCCAGTTTCAGACACTTAATAATTACCTAGCTTTGTGGCCTTGGGCAAGCCACTTAACCCCGTTTGCCTTACAAAAAACTAAAAAAAAAAAAGAATTAAGAATGAGCCTATGAGGTATGCCTTTAGATTGTTTTACCTTCATGCACTTATGTAGCATTGTGTTAGGTACCAAGAAGATCTACAGGCTTAGATAAGGTTTATGAGACTTACTATAGTTGGACTTGAAGAAGCAGTTTTGTCCTCTTCAGAGTACTAGAGAGACCTTGGGCAATTACAAACTTAGTCCAGTTTAAATAGACACCTATATGATATATATATATATATATATATATATATATATATATATATATATATATGTACACACACACATACACATATATATATATATATATTATTGATACTCTTGTCCTTTCATCAGTCCATTCAGCCCTCCTCCTGCTCTAAAAGACCCTTCCCAGATTGAATTCTCCCTTAGATAATGAAAAACAGTCAAGTAAACAAATTGGAAGCAATGACCATATCTGATAATTTACAGATTATTAAATCCTAGTAGATTCTTTTTTTAATTTTAATTTTTATTTTTAACCAGGTATTGGATTTCTTTGTTATAGTGAGAAAACTCAAGCCAATGCAAAATGGCCCCTGTTCTGCAGCTTCTTGTTCCCTGAGGTACTGAGAGTTAAGTAATTTGCTCAGTATTTGTCACTGACAGAACTCAATCCAAATGTGTCTTGATTGTTATTCCTGTTCCCTATTAATGGTGCCATGCTGCTTCTCATTTTCATTCGTTTTTCAGTTACTCAGTAATCTTTTGTTTACATTGTTGTCCTGTATAGTTCACTCTATCATTAGTTTCTATAATTTCCTCTCTCTGAATTCCTCATAGTCATTGTTAGTTACTGTATAGTAATATTCTATTACTTTTGAATACTATAATTTTTTCAACTATTCCCCATTGATGGGCATCCACTCTTTTCCCCCAGTCTTTTGCTTCCTGAAATGCCTTATCTAATATTGTTCCCATTGCTTCAAACATATTTGTGCTCCTCTTTTGAAATTGGCTTTAGGGCCTCATCATGAAAATGAGTCTCATTACACCCAGCTGGATCTTCTATCATTTAACATTTTATGACTCTATTCATTAGTCTTGACTAGTTTTTAGTTCTTTCTAAAACCCAAGTATACATTCAAAGGACAAAAAATTGCCCCAATTTTTGATTAACAACAATAACAATAATGCCTTACATTTATGTGGTGCTTTATCACATACCTTCATTTGATCTTTACAACAGCCCAATTAGGTTGGTAGGACAGATGTTACCCTGAATTTACAAATTAGAAAATAGAGACTTAAATTGGGTAAGTGACTTGCTCAAAGTCTTATAGTTAGTAAGCAAATTCTAAGGGTAAATACGGGATTAGGGTTTAAATATGGATCTAATTCCGAGTTCAGTTTCTTTTTTTTAAGCTCCCCTTTGTATTCAAAGGAATGTACCCCAGACACATTCCAAGAAAAATTTCCAGAAGTATTTGAACAATTTCATTGGAACATGTGTTCCAATTGGAAGGAGGGAACCCTAATTTTTGCTAAATTCTAAATTACTAAATTTTAGTATGTTTGTTGAAAAAAGGGTTAGTCTCACCAGTTTAACACTGTATACAATAATAATAACATAAAGCAGCATATCCTAAGTGCCAAATGAGTGTGACAGTCACTAAGTACTCCAAGAATTTAGTAATGAAGTTGAATTCAATAATCCTTAAATACATAACTTAAAAATATGCATATGTATGTGGATGAATGTTGAAAAACTTTCATAACATGTAATTGGAAAAATAAAATAAAATATCAATTGAAAAAATAATCCTTAAATACCAACTCTCTGAAAGGCATGGTGCTGGTCTTGGAGATACAAAACTGGAATTGAAAGCTTGTACCTTCAAGGAATTTGCATTCTTTTTTTTTGTTTTTTGTTTTTGCAAGGCAGTGGGGTTAAGTGACTTGCCTAAGTTCACACAGCTAAGTAAATATTAAGTGTCTGAGGTCACATTTGAACTCAGGTCCTTTTGACTCCAAGACTGGCACTCTATCTACTGTGCCACCTAGCTGCCCTCAAGAATTTACATTCTAATGAGGGAATATACACAAAGAAGTAAAAAAGGAGAAAAAAATTATTAAGTGCCTTCAGTGTATCAGTCACTATGCTGCGTTACAAATTATTAATATATTTATAAGTATCATATTAAATGGCATATAATTAGCATAATAATTTATACATATGTTAAATATACATATATACAAATACATCTACACACACAAATTTCAAGGAGAGATCACTGGAGATTGGAGGAATTAAACTGGACTTTGTGGTTTTTTGAGGTAAAATCTGATTTGCACTTTGAGAAAGGCTAGGACTTCTAGGAGAAGAGAGGACAGGGAGTTCACACTGTGTGCTGAATTTTTAGGGAAGGTTTCTCAGAGGAAGAAGTATTTAAATTAAACTTGGGAAGACAGGAATGCTTTTGGTTGAAAATAATGATAAAATTGTACTCTGATGGGTACTCTAAGCCAGAGTACAAGCTCTGACAGCTCCCACTAGACTGGATGATGCTGTATCACCAAACCAAGTGATGGACTGTGTCTTCCTAGGACTAACCTAGCCAAGAGTGGACAGGTTGTTTTACTGGATAAATGAATTTTTTCAGTCCAAGACCCATATTTGTAATATTAGTATTCTATTGGTATTATCACATGGAACACTATATAGGCTCTGAAGAAATAAGTCTTATGAGATGGTTGGTCCACTGGGTGATTGAATAATGACTCATGAAATCATGGATAAAATAATGAATTCTGAAGTCTCCCACTGGATCTCTATCCTTCTAAGGTATTTTCTTTTTTTTCTTTTTTAAAGATTTTATTTATTTTGAGTTTTACAATTTTTCCCCCTAATCTTACTTCCCTCCCTCCACCCCCCACAGAAGGCAATTTACTAGTCTTTACATTGTTTTCATGTTATACATTGATCCAAATTGAATTTTATGAGAAAGAAATCATATCCTTAAGGAAGAAACATAAATTAAAGGAGATAGAAAGCTCAGACAATAAGATATCAGGTTTTTTTTCCTAAATTAAAGGTAATAGTCCTTGGTCTTTGTTCAAAAATTGTCCCTGATTGTTGCACTAATGGAATGAGCAAATTCATCAAGGATGATGATCACCCCCATGTTGCTGTTAGGGTATACAGTGTTTTTCTGGTTCTCCTCATCTCACTTAGCGTCAGTTCATGCAAATCCCTCCAGGTTTCCCTTAATTCCCATCCCTCCTGGTTTCTAATAGAACAATAGTATTCATGACATACATATACCACAGTTTGCTAAGCCATTCCCCAATTGAAGGACGTTTACTTGATTTCCCTTTCTTTGCCACCCCAAACAGGACTGCTATGAATATTTTTGTACAAGTGATATTTTCACCCTTTTTCATCATCTCTTCAGGGTATAGATCCTATAGTGGTATTGCTGGGTCAAAGGGTATGCACATTTTGGTTGCCCTTTGGGTGTAGATCCAGACTGCTCTCCAGAAAGGTTGAATGAGTTCACAGCTCCACCAACAATGTATCTAAGTTATTTTCTAAAGAAAGGTGTCCCTTTTCTGCTCAATAAACTCCATTGACTTTTTATTATCTCTAGGATCAAATAAAATCTCTTAAATTTTTATATGTAAAATATTTCATAAGGGCAGCTAGGTGTTGTAGTAGATAGAGTGCCAGATCTGGAGTCAGAAAGATTCATCTTCCTTAGTTAAAGTCTGGCCTCAGACACTTACTAACTGTGTGACCCTTGGCAAGTCATTTAGCCCTGCTTGCCTTAGTTTCTTCATCTGTTAAATGAGCTGGAGAAGGAAATAGTAAACAACATTTTTGCTAAGAAAACTCTAATGAGCTACATACAAACTGAAAATAAATGAATGGCATATAATTAGCATAATAATTTATACATATTTCATAACCAAGCTCCCAACATATGCTAACTTTTGTACACATTATTACCCTTCAAACACTTATTAGTACCTATGAGCATAGTGTAGTCTTACTAAAGGAAGAAGAAGGAATGGTAGAGGCAATAGGCACATGGTAGTGAACCATTCTAAATGACTGAGGGACTGGAGACTAGGAACTTTCAAAATTTAATTTAATTTTTTGAGCCAAGTGGTCTCAGTTACCAAAGGCTTTCAGCAGAATAATTTTGCTATTAGAGGTAGAGGGTCTAGGTGTGGGAGGTCTGCTGGGATTGGTAAGAAGGCAAAAACTCTGTGGGCTATCAGAACCTGAAGAAGTTAGCTGGAAGTAAGTTGAACTCGATTCTCAGTAGAGTTAGAGCTGTTCATCTGTTTTCTACTTAATTTATCTTCTTTTAAAAAATGAGCTTATCTTTTTCATCACTTTTGACTCTTTCTACTTCCCATACATGAGCCCAATAAAATTCACCTTTTAAACAAATAAGCATTGTCTAGAAAAACCAAACAGTGCATTGATCAAATCTGAAAATGTATGCCTCATTCCACACTTCAGTCTACCATCTCTGCTGGGAAGCCAGAGGTACGTTTCATCATTTGTCTTCTGATATCTTGATTAACTACTGCATTAATCAGAATCCAGAAGTCTTACAGTGTTGTTTTCATGTTATTGGGGTCACTGTGTAAATTTTTCTTATTTTAATCTGCATCAATTCATATAAATTTTAGTATTTATCACTTCTTATGGTATAATATTCCATTACATTGTTATACCACAATTTTTTTAGCTTTCTCCCTACTGATAGACACTTTACCTATTTTTTTGGTAACCACAAAAAGTGAGGCTAAAAACATTTTGCTTTTAAATATATGGGACCTCATCTGTCATTGCTTCCATGGGATTATATATCTTATAGTGGCATTTTTGGATCAAAGGGTGCATAAGTTTAGCAAAAGTTTCATAATTAAATGCTTTTTTTTCCAATTCTAGTTGCATTAATTTTTTTCCATGCAAAAGTTTTTCAGTTTTATAATCAGAATTACTTGTTGTTAATCTTCAATAATCAATTATTTCCCTTGTTTAATTAAGAATTGTCCTGTTCAAATTTATATAAGGTTCTATTTTCAATTCTTCTCTTGCTTTTAAAAAAATTGTGACCTTTCTGCCAGCCTTTTTTCCAGTTTTCAAGTTTTTGTTGAAATATCAAACACTAGGCGGCTATGTTTAGATAATTCTAAATTAATTACCAAGTCCACTATTTTCCCCTCTGACTCACTCTTCTATTACGAACTTCCCTAGTTGTATCAAGCATATCTCCATGCTTCCAATCACCCAGATTTAAAACCTTAGTGTTTTTCTTGACTCCTTACTTTCATTCATTGCACATATCTATCCATTCAGTTGCCAGATCTTGTAGTTTCCAACTCCACAAACCCCTCATTTAACACCTCTCACTTAAAACTGTTGCAATAGTTTCTCAGTTTCTCTTGATTCCAACCCATTTTCCATCTATCTGCCAAAGTGATTTTGCTAAAATGCTGGTCTGATGGTATGATCTCTCCACCCACCCCCCATTCAGGAAACATCAGTAGACTCCTGCTATGTTCCAATTAAATGAAAACTCTGTTTGACATCTAAAGCCTTTTGCAAACTGACCCAAACATACCTTTACAGCTTTTGTACATGCTATTATTTTTCACATACTCTACAGTCCTGCTAAATCAACCTTATTTTCTTTCCCTCATAAGTGAGACTCCATGGCCATGCCTGGAACGCACTTAATTTTTGTCTCTTACTCTAAGAAATCTTAGTCTCTTTTAAGAATCAGCTCAAGTGCCCCTTTCTTCATGAAGTCCTTCTTCAGTCTCAGAGCTGCTAGTTTTTCACCCAGTAACCATCTTATATTTACATTATTTATAACTTACAGGAGTATGTTGTCTCTCCTGATAGAATATAAACTCCTTAGAGGGCAGGGACTTTTTAATCTTTGTCTTTATATCTCTAGTGTATAGCATGGTGCTTATATAGCAAGTGCTTAAATAAATTGTTGTTAATCAGTGAATTATCTGTTTCATTGATCAATATTTCTCATTTGAAACCAGTCATTTAATTTTGACATTAATTTCTTTATAGTATAGATTGTGGTCAGTTTTCTACTTTTATCATTAGTTTTCTTGAGATTCTTGACTATATTCATTTAGAACAGAGGTTTTAATTTTGTATGTTATGAATCTTGCAGTATTCTGAATATAATATTTAAAATGTTTTAAAATACACAATTAAAGAAAATGCTAAATTTCATTTAGAAGTTAATGAAAATGATGATGGAATTTTTTTTCCCATTCCAATTCACAGACCCTATGAATTCGAACCATAGGTCCTTCCATGAAACTCTGCTTAAGAACTCTATTCTAGATGAATTTTGTTATTATTTTGTGTAATTCAGTAAAGCAACCAAGTAATAGTTTGGTATGTCAGTGAATCTAAATTATTTTAGGTTAGTATTTCTATTTTTATTACATTGTTTCAGTCCATCTATGGAAAGTTAATCTTTTTTTCTATTTATTTAAATCTTCCCTAATTTCTGTAAATAGTGTTTTGTTTTTTGTATTTATATAAGTTCTGAGTATGTTTTCATTGTTTAATTCCCAGATACCCTGAATGATTTTGGTTTTTTTGAATGGAATTTATTTTTCATTCTTTTACTGTGTTTTGTTAATAACATACAGAAAGGCCATTGATTTTTGTGGTCTTATTTTAAAATTGCTATTTTTTTGAAATTGCTAATTTGTTTCCATTGAATCTTAAGAATTCTCTCATTTCAAACTGAAAATTTTTGTTTTCTTTTTATTTATTGTTTAAATTTTTTTCCCTGTCTTATTTTTATAACTAGTATTTCTAGACCTATTCTAGATCTATTTATTCTAGACCTATTATTTAATATAAATAATAGCTGTTACAGTGGACATCCTTGCTTTACCTCAGTCTTATTGGAAAAGCTTCTAGTCTTTCTACATCGTAAACAAGGCTATGTTTTAGTTTTCAATAGATGCAACAACATCATATTAAATATTTCTTTATGATCACACTTTTTAGGGTTTTTATTATAAATGAATTCTCTATTTTATCAAAGATTTTCTTTATATCTAGTGATTTTTGGCACTTAGTTGACATCATTGTCCTGATGTTCCTTAGCACAAGATCTCATCTTTCCTCTTACCCCCTTTCCTGGGGCAACTCCAAATGCTAGAAGTACAAATTCTGTAATTTCAGAGTCAAATGGTTTTGTCAGTAAAAACACTCTTCTATTCCCCCCAATAATCCCCTTATCCAGGTAAGTTATTCCTTCTTGAGAAGTTAGTGCCAGTGCCCATTTTCTGGAAGAAAAATAATTCACACTTCTATGGAATTTTATTTGATATAAAATATATAATAAAATATTAAAAATATTTCATTAGATATAAGATTCTTTCCTTATGACAATTCTGCATTTTGAGTTGGGAGACCTGTGTGACCCTAGGTATTTCTTTCACTGTCTATATCAAAGGGCTGTTGTGAGAAAATTGTTTTCTCAGTGTTAAAATAGTAAAAAAAGAAAAGAGTTTTTATTAGTGAAAGATGTTGTCCCCATTTTATTGATTAGGAAATTGTAAGTCAGAGAGGCTAAGTAATTTGCATATGGTTCCTGTAGTGCTAGTAAATGAAAGAGTTGGCATTAGAATCCATTTCTTTTTAAGGCCAAGTTTAATTCTCTTTCTATTACTCCAAATTTGATCTAGTATAGCTAGGGGTTCCTTTTAACTTTCCGTTTTCCTCCCTCCCATGCTCCTTCCTTCCTTCCTTCCTTCCTTCCTTCCTTCCTTCCTTCCTTCCTTCCTTCCTTCCTTCCTTCCATCCATCCATCCATCCATATCTCATATCCTTCCACTGATAGCTTCCCTTTTGTGCTTCTGACAGTATATTTGGCTTTGGTTCCCTTCTCCCCCTTTCCTTTTTTCCATTAGGTCAATGTGCAGTTGAATCCCCTGGGTGAAAGATGGAAGGAAGATGATTTATTTTTATTCAAAAAATATTTGTTTAGGTGACTATGATTTTCCCATGGCTGTCAAATGTGATCTTTCTGCGTTCAGCACTTTTGAGGGTTTGATTTCCTCCAACACAGTTATGATTTCTCTCCTTATTCCTCCCCCTTTCCTATCCCATTCATTCTGAACAGATCAGTTCAACCAAACTTGATTGCTTCTTGATCTGTGATACGGGAGCAACAGCTTTTAAAGGACTAGATAGGACATAAGAGACTTTGGTCTTAGTCACATGTTTTCCAATAACTGGATATGTGACCTTGGCCAAATAATTTTATCTCCCTGAAACTTAATTTCTCATTTGTGTAATGAAATGATTGGAATTAGGTGACTCCTTTCAGTTTAAGAATCTTCTATTTATGAGCAGTATATAGATACATCTATCTATCTATCTATCTATCTATCTAGTCTGTTGCCTCCAAGGAATAAAGGAGGTATATGGTAAGGGAATTACTTGGGTTGGGCAATGAAATTTTGGTTCTTTGTCTTTTAAATTGTTTGTATTTGAGTCTCTGCAAAGGGCAGAGACTAGAGAAATACTTAGAGAGCAGAGCCCTAGTTCCTCAAGTCAGGTTAGTAATACACCAGGAAACTTTTTGTTAATCAAGGAATGATCCCTTTGTTAGAGAGGGACTTTGAAATGCAAAAGATTTCAATGAATGGCAATTATTTTCTCCTTTTCCCCTTCACTCATATCTCTTTCTCTCTTCTTATGTAATCAGAATTTGAGACTTGGAGATCTTGAGAGAACCTCAAAGTCAACTCCCTTCATTTTATAAATGATGAAATTGAATTCCAGAGAAGTGAAATTTCTTAGATGAAACCCCCCAGCAGCTAGTCTCTAGCAAAACTGGAACACATGTGCGCGCGCGCACACACACACACACACACACACACACACACACACACACACACACACACACACATTTTCTGATGATGAATTCATATCCTTTTGAACTCTCTACAATCTTTCTTTTTTTTATCCCAATTCTCTCCCACCCTTTCCTTTCTTTCCTCATCATTGTTTTTTCCCATTTATTCCTCACCTCCTTCCCTTCTGCTTCTGTTTGTTTAGATTAGATTAGATTATAATCGATTTGAAAGCCAGTTCTGTAATGTCACTCTCTTTGGATTTCTTCTGTTCTAGCACCTTACCTTGTACATGATAGGCTATGTTTGTTGAGTAAATAAATGAAATTCTCTAACAGTGGAAAGGAACCAGGAATGGAGCTCAGGAAAGTTAGAGAATTCCTCTCTCTTTTGACCCATCTCTTTTTCTTGGCTGATACTAGGGAATCTAAATCTCAGGGAGCACTTATGTATTCCCCAGCCCCATCAGGTGGCTGAGCCTTCTGAGAAAAGCATATGAAGCACCTCCCAAGCATCCCAAGATCCCACTGGGTTAGCATCTGGTGTGAATGCTCAACTTTTTCCAGCTGTAAATTGCCTCTCATTGCCCCATGGTATCAGCTCAGGTTTCAGCTTCATGGCACTTTTTGGGAGAGGGAGTGGAGAAATAGGGATTGTTGCTCTATTTGCTGTTCCCTATGTCCTCTGGCCAGAGTGCAGAAAGAGAATCCTCTGGCACCATTGTTTTATGACCCTTGTGCTCAAATTCCAAGTGAATATGGTTTTTAGCAGGTGGCCCTGGACAAATTAGCTTTAATTAGGTTTCTTCTATTCCCTTCCATGTCTCCTTTTTGCCTTCTCCTAATCAGACTTCATCTGATTAGTACATTGCCTATACTTTTATTTAAAATCATCTGGAGTTCCATTTCCAAAGGGTGGGACTTGTTCCATTCAATCTAGCTTTGATAGAGGGACAACTTTAGGGAAATATTATGAGACCCTCAAACTTTTCTTGGTTTGTGCATATTCTTTTTGACATACTGCATTTCAGAGTAACCTTCTTCCTATCCTGGCCTTCTGTGTTATTTAGGTCCCTCTTCCCTTTCAGACAAACCCCTTTGCAAAGGGGTAGGATAACTTTACAGAGTAGGCCAAGGAAGTAATGACTCAGAACACTTCCACTACCCCTCTCTTATCCACTAGAAAATGAAAAAAAGTTTCTGGTTGCCCCCCAGGGTGCCTTGGCAAATAGCCTGGGGGGGGTAGATAATGCTTTAAAAAAAAGCTTTCTTAGTTATTCATGCCCATGGTTGCAGCTACTGGAATTCCAGGCACTTAGGATGGCATAATCAGACTTAAGGGAAGCACTCTAGAAACATACCAAATATTCTATGGTCATATTATTTCTAATCTTTTCTCCCTCAGTTTTTCTGAGCCTTTGTTTCTTCTGCCTTTAAGAGTCTCTGCTTAAGTCCTTTGAGGGACCTACCTCACTGAGACCCCTTCCTCATTTCTTTTTTTTTTTGCAAAGCAATGGCCCAAGGTCACACAGCTAGGTAATTATTAAGTATCTGAGGCTGGATTTGAACTCAGGTTGTCCTGACTCCTGGGCTGGTGCTTTACACTGCACCACCCAGCTTGCTCCCCACCTCCTTCCTCATTTCTTCTCTTGACTCTTTCAGTGGTCCCAGAAACTCAATATGTACTTGAAAAGGATATCTCTAGGGTATTCCAAGATTCTTACTTGGGGCAATTTGGCTAAGATTTGAGTACTCAAGGTATAGATCATGCAAAGAATCTGCTTCTCCTTTTCCTCCCTCTTGTTGCCTGCTTTTGGACCATTTCTTGTGCTATTATCTGTCTTCTCCTAAGTGCTTTGCCCTGGTGAGAAAGGAAACAAAACTATTTTAGTATTTTGAGAACTTTTCACTTAGAAGCTGGATGTGTAGAGAAGTTTTATATTTCCCATCCTATCAACTTAGGATAAAAAAAATATCAAGGAAGTTGTAGGAAAAGAACTACTGGAGTGAAGAGGAACCTGAATTTGTATCCCGAGCTTACTCAGACTTAAAATGAAGATGCCATTGTATTCTTGTGGTTTCAAGGAGCAAATGAGATCTTGTAGATAAGCTACAATTTAAAGTGTGTGCTTTCAGTTGCATGGAAAAGCTGATGCTTTTTTTCTCTTTTGGGCTCAAAGGTATCTTTTCCTAACCTTCCCTGAGACTCAGAATGTCAGCATCCCATATAAATAAACTATAAGTTTATTTATTTATATCTGTACTAAGAGAGAGTATCTAGTCAAATGCTTTCTGAGGCTTATTTCCTTAGGCATAAAACCTTATGCATTAGTAGATATTTGGGAACACTTTGGTTGCTGTTCTTGGCTTAGTATGAACCCCCTTTCCATCTGTGAAACCTATGGGACTTTACCCTACTATTCTTTTGGGTGCTTCAGTTTCTCCCTTCATACTTTGAGATTGCAGATTACCACTATCACCCCCCTATCCCCCTTTCTTGAGGAACGTTGTGCCTAGTAAAGTTGACTTGAATTCTCCCTTTGGTATGTACTTGAACCCCTCCATCACTTCTTTCCTACCAAATGAGAGCTGCTGTAACTATTCCCAGATCCCATTCCAGATGCAGGAAAAGCACCATGAGATGAAAGGTGATATATAAATGTAAGGCGATGATTATTTATTTGACAGGGACAGCTGCCTGTGGCAAAGAATGTAATCTAGTAATCCATTTGTGAAAATTGGATATGCAGCTGAACATTCTGCTTGAAATAGTGAAAAGCTATTTCCCCCCCACCCAGCCTCTGATCCCCTTTCTCTTGAGGAAACTGTGCTCACATTTTAACTACATTTTTGCATATATGTTCCTTTTCATATAAGCACATAGACATAAACATATAATCTTTTATTTATCTGTTCTTAATTTGATATAGGATAATTGAAATAAAATGTTAGAGCTAGGAAGGACCTTAGAGAGTTCATCAGGTCAAAGTGAATTTTATACATGAGGAAACCAAGACCTAGCAGGCTGAAGTGACTTCATTAAAGTCACACAGCTTATTAGTGACAGGGATGGGATTAGAACCCAGATCTCCTATTTCCCTCTTTTTACTCTTTTCACTGTAGTGCCAGGAACTGTCTTTCTTTTTCAAGGTAATTCACTTATATTTGTATGTAGTAGTAGTAGTAATAATAATAACTATGAGATAAATAATAATAATTTTTTATTAGTTAACATAGAACCAGCAGTGTGCTGGATAGTGTTCTAAGCATTTTTTACAGATATTATTTAATTTAATTCTCAGATAACTCTTGGAGGGAAGGTGCTATAATTTTTTCCCATTTTTGTAGATAAGGAAACTTAAATGGAGATTAATTGACTTGCTCAGGTTCAATAGCTAGTAAGTGTCTGGGGCCGATTTGAATTCAAGTCTTCCTGACTTGGTACTCTATTCACTGCCCCACTAGTCTGTTGGTAGATGTTACCTTGATCTCTGATGTTTTGAGACATTCCTTCTGCACAGCTTTTGTAATTTTAGATGACTTAACCTCTGGCTTCTGCTTTGTTCCCTTGTTTGGATAAAGAAGCAGCAGCTAATGACAGAAATTTCAATGACCATATTCCTTGAACAATCATGTTCTCCAATAAAGCTTCTGTTTCATGAATTGAGACCAAAGGACTTGTAAATAATTTAAATAATTAATTATTCCAATTCCTTTCAGCTGTTTAATTATTATAACTGGAAATAATATAAATATATTTATATTTCTATATAATATAATAAATAATAATTACATTAATAACTAAATAATAATTGTGATTTAAATAAATAATTTAAAGTAGGGTAGGCAGGATCGTATAAAGGATGATAAAAATTGAACCGTCATTCATAGTTCTTCCAGAGCTATGATTTCTGTGATTATTGTCTCTTTGAAGGTTTCCCTGGAGAAATAGCATGGTAGAGGCTAGATTACTAGACTTAGAATCAGAAAGCTTTTGTTCAGATTCTGCCACATGCTTATTAATTGCATAATCACAGAGCAGCAACAACTTCTTAGAGTTTTTGTCTCCCCAAGAGTAAGAAGGATTAATACGATTATCTCAAAATTACTTATGTTGTCTACCTCACAGGGTTATAATGTGAGGAAAGCACTTTTTTAGAGTGCTTTACAATCATGAGTTATTATTGTTAATATTTCTTAGAAGTACTGCTTTCTAAAATAAATCCCTTTCTTTGCAGGAAGTGTAGAAAGTAACTCGATTACTTTTATTCATAACTTAGTGTGATTTTTTTTTAACGTTTCCTTCTGGAGGTCACATTTTATTTTTATTTTTTTAATTTTAGAAAGGTTTTATCTATTTTGAGTTTTACAATTACCCCCCCAATCTCTCCCCACCCCCAAAGTAGACAGTTTGTTAGTCTTTTATTTATTTTTTTTAGAATTTTGCAAGGCAAATGGGGTTAAGTGGCTTGCCCAAGGCCACGCAGCTAGGTAATTATTAAGTGTCTGAGGCCATATTTAAACTCAGGTACTCCTGACTCCAGGGCCGGTGCGCTATCCATTACGCCACCTAGCCGCCCTGAAGTTTGTTAGTCTTTACATCATTCCCATAGTATACATTGATCTAAGTTGAATGTGATGAGAGAGAAATCATATCCTTAAGGAAGAAACATATAGTATGAGATATAGCAGAATTACATAATAAGACAATTTTCTTAAAAATTAAAGGTACATAGAAACTCTTTGTTCAAACTCCACAATTCTTTCTCAGGATACAGATAGCATTCTCCATTGCAGATATCCCAGAATTGTGTCTGATTGTTGCCCTGTTGTCCATTAAGGTTGATCATCACTCCCATGTTGCTGTTAGAGTGTACAATGTTTTTCTGATTCTGCTCATCTTGCTCAGCATCAGTTCATGCAAATCCTTCCAGGTTTCCCTGAATTCCCATACCTTCTGGTTTCTAATAGAACAATAGTGTTCCATGACATACATATACCACAATTTGCTAAGCCATTCCCCAATTGAAGGACATTTACTTAATTTTCATTTCTTTGCTACCACAAACAGAGCTGCTATGAACATTTTTGTACAGGTGATGTTTTTACCCTTTTCCATAATCTCTGGGTATAGACCCAGTGGTGGTATTGCTGGATTAAAGGGTATGCAGGTGTGATCTTTCTTAAATATTCATTTTAAAATAATTTTTTATTGATTCCTTTGAGGTTATCTCTGTTACTTCCCAGTAACTGCCCTCTCCCCATAAAGGAGAAAAAAAAAACCTTCCTTAAAATAAATGAGGATAGGGGAGGCTAGGTGGCATAGTGGATAAAGCACCGGCCTTGGACTCAGGAGTACCTGGGTTCAAATTCGGTCTCAGACACTTAATAATTACCTAGCTGCGTGGCCTTGGGCAAGCCACTTAACCCCATTTGCCTTGAAAAAAACTAAAAAAACTAAAAAAAAATAAATGAGGATGCTTAAACCCACATATTGATCATGACTGATAACACATTCCCCCATTACATATCTCTGATGAAAAGTGGGTACCATTAGTCCTCTGGAATCAAGATTAAGCATTATATTTGATCAATATTCTTATGCCTTTCATTTTTTTCCTTTGCATTATTGTCTGCTTATTGAAGTAAGGTATATCTGTTCATAAAAGTTCCCTCATATTTTTCTGATTTCTTCATATTATTGTTTTTAATGATAATGTAATTCCATTTCATTTATTTCACAATTTATTTAACTTTTCCTTCACTGATGATCACCCACTTTGCTTTTAGTTCTTTGCTACCACAAAAGTGCTGCTGTAGGCTTTTAAAAATATATTTGAGGGGCGGCTAGCTGGCGTAGTGGATAGAGCACCGGCCTTGTAGTCAGGAGTACCTGGGTTCAAATCCGGTCTCAGACACTTAATAATTACCTAGCTGTGTGGCCTTGGGCAAGCCATTTAACCCTGTTTGCCTTGCAAAAAAAAAAAACCCTAAAAAAATATATTTGAGGAGCAGCTAGGTGGCATAGTCATTAGAGTACTTGCCCTGGAGTCAGGAGGACCTGAGTTCAAATCTAACCTTAATAATTACCTGGCTTTATGACCTCTGGCAAGTCATTTAACTCCATTGCCTCCCCCCGCAAAAAAAAAACCCAAAAAAATATGTTTGGGACTTTATATCTGTCTTTGATCTCTTCGGGTTGAGTGGAGTATATATTCAGTTCCACTACCAAAATATTAGTGCTCTTGTCTTACTATAGCCTACCTGACATTGGTCATATTTATATTTTATCATTCAAGATTTTTTTTTTGTCTAAGATAATCTTTTGTCTAAGATAATCATCTTTGATTTGTCCTCCTATTCTGTCTTCTTCCTGATTCTTACCTCATCTATTCTTCTTCATCTTCTGGTTAAAAACTGTGTAACCCTAGATACCATTTTATTGTTCATCATATGTTCCATAATAGATTGAAAACTCCTTTAGAATAAGTCAGTTCATTACTCCCATTTTCCTTGTACCATCCTCTTGGCCTAGACAGATCCCAGCCAACCTTCAATGTCCCAAGAAAGTTCCATCTTCTTCATGAAGCCTTTCTTGACTAGTTGAGCACTTAATCTTTTTATCCTTTGAACTTCTAAATCTCTTAGCATCTCTGGATATATATATATATGTATATATATATATATACATATATATATATATATATATATATATATATATATATATATATATAGAGAGAGAGAGAGAGAGAGAGAGAGAGAGAGATACTTGGTAATAATCTTCCTCTTGTACAACAGAAGTACCTTATATCTCTGTAAGCTATATTCTATTACATGTGGCATCTTCCTGCTCTACTTCAGTGTTGTGAGGAGGTGAATCTGGATCTTTGAAGTTCATGCTAATGGAGCATAAACTCTATGGTGGAAAGATTGAGTAAATATTGTGTCACTCCAGGACCAGGCTAACTAAGTTTGAAGTGGTTGTCAAAATGTTGCTTGTAAGGCTGTAAATTTTCCTACTAGAGCAACTCTTATAGATTTGATAACAAAGCAAATTAAAGGGGGTTCAGTGTGCATGGGGTGGGGATGTCAGCACCTTTGAAATTATGGATTTGAAATGTGCTTCTCTTTGTTTTATGACTTATCTCCTGCTAGTTAACTCCCATGAAGGGACAGGGATTGAGCATTACCTTAAACTATATACCTCCCTTAGCATGTAATATATGTCTGATACATAGCTGATAAATTGTTGACAATTTTTTTTACAGCTATCCATGTATCTTCCTTTAGGATACTTCTCATGTTTTTTTAGATGCTCTGTAGTATCTAGAGTTATACATTGAACAGAATAGATGCTCAATGTTATTAACTGAAAGCACCCTGTTTTATACCTGGATGCTTACTTAGATATCTGGTTGAGGTCTGAGCAGGGGTCCTAGTATAATGAATTACATGGAAAATGGAAATAATCTCTCTCTCTCACCACCCTCCCCAACCAGAAGAAAACTTTGGCAATGAAATTAGAAAAGGAGGGAACCTAGTGTTTCCATCTGCTACCTAAAACTCTTATTCCTTCTACTGAGGTTATACATTCCCATTCTTTCCTGCTGGTACCTCTGTACAGATGGCACGGGAGGGCCTAGCTGACTTCAGACATTCTGATGTATGGCCGCATGGGGCTCTGAGCACAGAGAGCTCAGGCCACCAGGGGAATCAGACTGGGAAATCGGAAATTAAAGGGCCTAATGTTTATGCTCCACCTTATGTATCATGCCTAACTTACCTGAGGTGAGTTTTATGAAAATGGACATCGGAGAGGGATAGCTTTTTGGCTGGGCTAATGAGACAGATGGGCCTAAGTCACTAGTCCCTATCCCTTGGAGAGAGGTGGCACAGCACCAGGGTCACTCCATGCATGTATTTGTGTGTGTGCTCTAGTGGTCCAGACCCAGAAGTAAATCATAGTGACAATTCTCCATTATGATACTATGGGACTGGAGTAAGTTTTTTAACCTTAATGAGTCTCAGGGTCCTCATATGCATATTGAGAGGATAAGATTAGATGATCTCAGATCTTTTCCTGCTCTACAACTTGATTCTAATTTTAAATCTTTAACACTGATTTTGGATTCCTTATATATCTGGGTCCTTTAAGCTACTTCTTCCTTTAAAATGTTCTCTTTTTGCCTCCACAATCCATGTAGAACTGTAATCTTCTGTATGTGAACCAGATGGTGCAGTGGATATAGCATTGGGTCTAGAGTTAGAAAGACCTGAATTCAAATCCCAGCCTCAGAGATTCACTAGCTGTGTGATCCTGGGCAAATCACTTAATTCTATTTACTTCAGTTTACTCATCTGTAAAATGATCTAGAGAAGGACTTTGCAAACCACTCTACTATCTTTGCTAAGAAAAGTAGTTTTAAATACATATTTACACATAATGGGGTCATGAAGAGTTAGATATGAGTGAAATGATTAATTAACAACAATGTCTGTACTTCTTGCTGTATCTTTCTTTAGGCAATGGGATATTAAATAGAAAGTAGAAAGAATTTTGAATCTTAAGTCACAGGATTTGAGTTTGACTCAGCAATTTACTTACCTATGTGACCCCTTTTCTTGGGGCTTCAGTTTATGTTGCTCCTTCCCTGTGAAAGGAAGAGATTAGGTTAGATGATTTCCGAGTTCCCTTCCAGCCTTAGATCTATGACCCTATGAGGTCATATCAAAAAGCCTCTTTTGAGGATGTGACCCAGGATGCAATTGCCTATTTAGTAGTCTTGGAGCCTTGGGGGAGGGCTAATGATGATGATGATCATTAGATAGGGAAATACAGTGGTTGCAAGGATCTCCTGACACTTAGTTTTGTTCTTTATGTCATGATGGAAGGTAGATTTATAGTATGTTAGAGCTGAAAGGACTGGTCTCCTTATTAAAATAAGATGAATCTCCTATTTTAAAATAGGTCTATAGATAGGAAGTGATTTGTCCAGTGTTACCCAACTGTTTCATTGCAGAGCCAGGATTAGAATCCAGGTGTCACATTTTGACAAGGTGGCAGAAGGACAATCATGATGTGTAGAGGACCTGGAAAGAATACTAGATGAGTATGAACTGAAGGAAATAAGTATATTTAATTTGAAGTTCTTAACAATTAGTGCTAAGTGGAATAAGTTGCCGCAGGAAGTTTCCCTTTTCAGATAAGACTTATTTCAAATTATTGTTCAGGTATGTGTTGGATTTGAGGTCTGTTCCAACTCTGAAATGCTGTAAGTTTGTGTTTATTGGCAAGAGTTCTTTCAGATAGGTGTTCTTTTCATTATAACATACTACTTCTCAGTTGGGATTCTAGGAGAGTAAGTTTAGAACTCTGGGGACCCCTTGACTGCTAAGTATGTTTAATATCTGAGGTGGCATTCTTTCTGGAAGGACAGAGGTCAGTGAGTCCATAGGACAGGTCTTGACAAGCATTGGAAAGTTCCCTGATTAGGGAGCAGGAATTTGGAGAGTCCCCTTATGGGACTCAAAGGTGAAAGGAAGTGATAAGATATAGTCAAAAGAATAGGTACAGGTTTATTACGTGAACTGTTTGTAAAGGAGGCCAGGAGGAATAATAATTAATAACTGCTATATAGCACTTTAAGATTTGAGCAGGCATTTTATGACTCTAATGCCAACACTTCAGAGTTAAGGTTGAGATGAAATGAGGCATTTGAAAGTCATTGAATATTTAACAAAGGAGGTTTACTTTGCACTACTACAGCAAGAAGATGCAATAAGAATGTAGAAACACTTAGATTAGCTGTATTCCTCCATCTCCCCTCCATCTGGAAATGTGTCTGATCAGTAAGTTGTCTTCAGGGCATGATAACTGGTATGATATTAGGCAGCCCAGCAAGTCTGAAAGCCTGAACTACATGTGGTTGGAATTTTTTATGCCCTGGCTGACCAGGAAACTGAGTCCAATAAAGCCCCTGGGGCAGCTTTGTATTCTTTGTGATAAAGTCTCCTATTTTAGGGAAGAAAGAAGTTGTATCAAGGCAGGGGTATGTGGTATACATTTGACAGTGTTTAACAATATTTAACAGCCCCCCCAAAAAAGGTATATGTGATACATCTTTAACTTAATAGACATTATTAAAATTTTCCCACCCCCTCTGCAAAGGGTGTGTGGCATGCTTTGAGTCTATACAATCAACAAAACAGTGTAGTAGGCTCTGATTTATGGTGTTTCCCAATTTCTGAGGTATAAATGCTCTCACTGACAATTTAAGAGTTGGATTCTCTTCAGCCAACATGAGCTGACTCCACCACACATGGAACTCATATAAGCTCTGAGAATCCTTATCCCACCTTGAGATTCAATTTAATCAGTCAGTTCTAAGTCAATTCTAGAAAGGGGCAAGGTGGTATTATGAGAACATGTGATAGTAAAGTATCACCCCAAAAGTCTGTGCTATTCTCTTACCAGTAAATACAGAGTATAGGGAAAAGTAGTTTAGAGCCCACAATTGGGACTCCTCATTTCTAGGAGTCCTTTTCTCTCATTTGTGCAATTCTTTGGAAGTTTCCCCTTAAGCATGGTGAAACTTTGTTCATCTGTTCTTGGCTCCTAATGTGCATAGCAGCAAGACCTTCTGAATTCCCAAGATTTTCTACACCTAGAATTTAGGAAACTCAGATTCTGAGCTTTAAGTCTTCTTTATAACTGAGTATGCTGCATTCTTCTCTCGCTTTAGCCCACCCCCTCTGCTGCCCCAGGGAAGGCATCAGGGCTGGGACACCATGGCTAACAGTGATAACTTGTTTCTTGATAACTCAAGTGCTTCAAAATGCTGGGGGGAGGGGTAGTGCAAGCATTATCCCTATGTCATGGATGGGTAAAGCTGAGGGGCAAGAAAATAGCTTGTTCATTGGGAACCTAGTCACCCAACTCCCTTTCCCTCCTCCAGGGATTTCACTGAATGTCTTGCACTCTTGTACCTGATTTTTTCTCATCATACCTATCTTCACATGGGACCCCTTGCTTTCAGCAAGTTTCCCTCAGACTTGTGTAAGTGCTGTGGGGGTAGTTGAGAGGCCCAGCAAGGGAAGTGGTGCTTCCTTTCCTGTGGATGAGGTATAGACCTTGAGACCCATGGCTTATAGCCAGAAGAGGCACAGGATATGCTGGGGCTGGTGAGAATGCCAGGAACCTAATGCATCCCAAAAATGGAAGTGCAGCAACAGCTGTCTGCCTGTATCTTGCTGGGTGGTGGAGCCAAGCAGAGTTGGGAGGAAGGCATGGAGACCCCCACCATGAAATATTCCTTGAATTGGGAATATCTGTGGGAAGCTCCCAATAATTCTTCATATAGAGGTTGGAGTACCATGACTTCTATGCCTATTATTTCTCTCCCCTCCCCAGGACCTTTCTTGGTCTCTGTCACCTTTCAGTTGAAATTTTAGCTATCTTGGATGTTTTCTCCTAGGATTTCCAAAAATCCCACCTCTGAAGACTTGGCTGATATCTGCCCTTCAATCGATTCAAAGACAGTCTCATACCCAAAGTTACTCTCACTCCCTCTCATACCCTTGTCACCAAGTAACCCTCTCAACATAATGTCCTGGGATATTAGAACTGAAAGCCTGGAGGTTTGTTCAATCCCCTTCTTTTATAGATGAGGAAACTAGACTCCAAGTGAGAAATGAATTTAACAGGGTCAATCACACACCAGTTAGTGATAGCCAACCTTAGAGTCTAGTATCCTGAAATGACCCCTCTTTTCTACTTTCAGGTTGGGAGTATGAACAGAGTATGGACAGAGTCTTGAAGCTCAGTCAATTGACTGTTTTGTGTAGGGTTCAAGGTGGCAATCAGTCCATAGGTCTGTGAGCAATGAAGGCTTGCCAGGTGCTTTCCTCACAGCATCCTATTTTACAACTTTGGAAGCTATTGCTCAGTAGGTTGAAGTGATTTGTTTATTATTATATGACTAATGAATCAGTAGTATAGTTGGCTCTAGAATTCAGTATTCTTTCTTCCATCTTACAGCCTGGTCTATCCCATTGCTTTGTGTCATCCTTACTTTCTTTGTTTCCCCCAAGCTAAGCAAAGGGGGCCATCAGGAGTCAGTCTTATTATTGAATTGTTTTAGAAGAATGAAAGGGATTTTAAAAATCATTTACTTCCACATTCTCATTTTGTAGATGAGGAAATGGAATATAGGGAGATGACTTTACTTGTTCAAGGTCATTGAGGTAGTAAGTAGCATAGTTTAGATTTGGACCCAGGTCTCTTGACTCTGAATCCATCATTCTTTTCATTATGTCAAGTTCTCTTCAGTAATATTGCTTTTATTAAATAGCAAGTTGAGCTTTGAAGATAGAAAACCTAAATTGGGAACAGATCTGCTGCAAGAATAACCCCATCCCCCACTACCGATTACCCTGCAGAAGCCCTTTATAAACAAAGACTTGAGCTTTAGTCTGTCAGAGTCAGGAGCACAAATAAGTGGATTCTCTGTACTTTGTGGAAGTCATTTCTTGTTATGCAGTTGGTCTTTTCAGACATTTCCACTCACTGGATTATAGCTACTGTTAACAGTGCTATCTTGCAAGGACAGAAGTTTATGGCCATAATGGTTAGTACACTGTCTAAGCCAAACACATACCAACAGTACTGTACTCCTTTCTGTCAGTCTTAAGACTGCCCCTATTTAAAACCCCATATAAATTCTCATCATCCAGGAATCCTTCCCCAACTAACTCCAATATTTTAAGTACTTAGTTTACACTACCCAAGTATACCCTATTTTAAGCAAATGCAGCATAATGTATGAAAATCTGGAAGCTAAATCAGGGGCAGCTGTTTGCTTTACAAAAAAGAATCCACAAGAAGATTCCTCCATCCATTAAGCTTCCTGCTGTGCTGAAAATATTTACACACACATTTCAGCAGCACAAATATTTTTAAAATCAAAGTGTACCTGTGTTCTTCATATTTGTTGAATGATCTTTGTGGTTTTCACCACAAGGGGTTCAATTCAGTCTTAAAGTGTACAAAGTACTGTGTTGGGCACTGGGGATGCAAAGACAAAAGCATCTTTTCAATTCTTACTTTTGAAAAACATTAAGAAATATATTTTTAATGTGTCTTACTTGTCTACACCTAGGCTACTGAACTGAAGGCTTATCTCCCCTTCCATAGCTCCCTATGATATCTAATACAAGGCTCTTTTCACACCATGCTTGCTTACCATTAACTCAGAATTCTTGAGTGTCTTGAGCAGATCTTTCTGCTCCTCTGTTCTCTCCAAGAGGCCATGAACTAATCATAATCCCGAAAAGAGTAACATGTAAATAAGGATAGGTTGTTTTTAAAAAATGTCATTTGTTTTACAACTTTTCAAACATTTATTTTTTAAAAAGTTTGAGTTCAAAATTCACTCCTTCATCTCCTCTCCCACCCCACTCCAACAAGTATGATTAAATGGGTCATTTATTGACTTGTGACTTTTGTGTGGGCTTTGATTTCTTTTTTTTTTTTCATCTCTGCTTTGGTGAAGCAAATGCTAGAAAAGAATCAGAATAAGACTATTGGGTCTTAACTCAAAAGTGAATAAGTATACCCAGATCAACTTCTGAAAGTCATAATACATTCTGTTGACATAGATTCCTAGAACTGGAAGGAATTTTAGATTATTGATTATTACCTTGTTTTACAAAAAAGGAATTCAGACTCAGAGAAGTTATAGAATTGTAGCATCATTGATTAAAACTGGAAGAGACTTCAGAGATCATCTACACCAGCTCACTTATTTTACAGATAACATAATTGGTCCTACTAGTAATTGCACATAGTCAAGTAGCAGAGTTGAGATTCATCCTGTGTTGTCTGATTCCTTTCCCCAGACCTTCTCACTTCACCACCTATCCTGCTTCCAGCTCAACTCCTGAAGCTATCATCTAGGGAAGTAACTTTTGTGGAGGAAGGGCTGGCCGTCCCTACCAGCTGTCATTTTTGGAGCAGGTAAGTGATCTTGTTGAAGCAGGGAGAGGAAGGTGGGAGATATGGGGAGAAGGCAGTATGTGCTAGGAAAGTTAACTATTACCACCTCTCTAAGAATACTGATGTACATAACATTACGTCTTTGAACAAGAACCTCTGGAATAAGCAGTGTCTTTTAGACCACTGGCCACTCTACCAGTCCAAGGCTTGATGTCATCAATGAGCAGCAATCACCGTGGAGAAGGAGCCTGCCTTCCTCATTATCAATACCACATACCAACCAATTACTACCAAATATCTCTGATAGTGGCTGTACTTGTAAGATAGCTCATCTTACTTTCAGCATAGCCCCCCTTAGCCATCACTCAGGAAAGCAATCCCTGGGAGAGGTGATCTGGTTTCTATTTATGTGGGTGCTATAGCTATAACTACTGAAGACCCAGAAGAGAAAGTATTCACCACCAAAGTCCTTGCACCTCAAATGGTTCAGCATCAGAAACTGATGAGATTTTATGAGTGGAAATGACATCAAAGAAGAAACATCATAATCTTTCTTGCAGCTGCACTCTAAAGTACAGAAATTTTCCATCTGTATTATAGCTAAAACTTTTATATGTGTTCTTTCTTCCTATTAGAATGTGAACTCTTTGAAAGCCAGCACTATTTTACATTTCTACTATATCTTTGAATTTAGCACAACCATATAGTAAAGGCATAGTACCTTTTCACTCATTCATCCATTCATTCATTTATATACCACAGTGGGCTCTCTTTTTTCCCTCTAAAGAAGGCAAATATGCTGACTATTGTCATCATTTTTACTGGAACAATTCAACTAATGTGGAACAGTTGCTATACCAAGGAGGCCAAAATAGCCCAGAAACCTTCTTAGCCAGTTAACATTTGATCCCTTTGCCAAGTGGAGAGAGATGATAGTCAAGGGAAACACAGATATAGAATACAAATTTATTTATAAAACTCAAGGACAATGGTGGAAGATTATTAGCTGTAGTGCCTTATAAAACCAAAAACCCCACAAAAGTGAATAGTAAACACAAAGGTTTACATGGGATCCAAATGATGTACAACAATGTGGTACCAATAATGTTTACATATGAAATTGTCAGAAGAATTTCATATTGGCATAAAGTAGAATGTATTAGTCATTGTTTCCTGTAATACATGTTTATCATGAATGATGGAAGAAATACTACTTTTCTCCCCTTCTTCCTTGATTTCTGATGATATGGAAACAAAATTTAGGAAGACAAAATTGGCAAGACAGGCTGGACCATATTAAATATACACCAAAGAAATCTATCTGGGATTTTGCAACATAATTCTTTAAAAAGATTTTATTTATTTTTGAATTTTACAATTTTCCCCCTAATCTTGCTTCCCTCCCTCCACCCTCCACATACCTCCATGGTATACATTGATCTAAGTTGAATGTGATGAGAGAGAAATCATAAACTTATGGAGGCCCCGGGCACCTGTGGAGCCTGTTCCCCTCACCGATGGGGGGAGGGGGGGAGGAGAAGGGGTCTGTCTGACCATCTGTGGCTTGTGGGAGCACTTCCCGAGCTGGCCTCTCAATGGGCCCCACCTCCCCCGTCGAGTTTTTTTCCACCTGAAATCACATAATAAGATAACAATTCTTTTTCTAAATTGAAGGTAATAATCTTTAGTCTTTGTTCAAACTCCACAATGCTTTCTCTGGATACAGATGGTATTCTCCATCTCAGATACCCCCAAATTGTGCCCGATTGTTGCACTGATAGAAAGAGCAAGTCCATTAAAGTTGATCATCACCCCCATGTTGCTGTTAGGGTGTACAGTGTTCTTCTGGTTCTGCTCATCTTGCTCAGCATCAGTTCATGCAAATCCTTTCAGGCTTCCTTGAATTTAGGGCGGCTAGGTGATGCAGTGGACAGAGCACCTGCCCTGAAGTACCTGAAGTCAAATCCAGCCTCAGACACTTAATAATTACTTAGCTCTGTGGCCTTGGGCAAGCCACTTAACCCCATTTGTCTTGAAAAAACCTTAAAAAAAGAAAAAAAAAGAGTCTTCCCTGAATTCCTGTCCCTCCTGGTTCCTAATAGAACAATAATATTCCATGACATACCACAGTTTGTTAAGACATTCCCCATTCACTCACTTTCCAATTATTTGCAACCACAAACAGAACTGATTTTGCAACACAATTTTGAAAATAATAAGAGATTTCTTTATAAGATATCTCAGAAAAGGAAAAAAATTACTAAAAAGACAAGAAAAAGAGCACAATATACAATAATCACGAAGATTTCGGAAGACTGATTATGATATTTGTCTGAAATATAGAATGACACCTATTTTTTTTAGACATGACCAGTGTATAGATTTGTGTTGCTTGACTATGTTTATGTGTTACACAATAGAATTTTTATGTTTTATAAGATGAAGAAAGGAGTGAAATGTTACCTTATTCTTCATCTCACTTTTCCTGTTTATAGAATGGGAAGAATTATGGATAAGAAGGGTTGTTGAGCTCTTTGGAAGAAAGATCCTGGCTTGTTATCCTTATTTTTCAGCTTCATCTATTTCCTATATAATACAATATGTATGTTAGCCAGGTCTTTGTAGTGATTATCTTCTGCTTCTTCTCTCTTCATTTTACATCAACTAATGTAAAACATCCTAGGGTTCTCTGAATCTCTTCCTTTTTTTCATTTCTTCTGACACATTGATATTGAATGACATTCATATGCCAAAATTTATTTAACCATTTTCTAGTTGATGGGCACATATACTTTTCCCCTTTTTTTGCTACAACAAAAAAATGTTGCTTTAAATACTTTGTACATATTTTGTTCCCTCTTTCTTTGACTTCTTTGGAGTTCAAGCAAAATAGTAGCTTGCCAAGTCAAAGTATATACACACTTTAGTGTCCTTAAGGGTATAGTGCCACATTTCTTTCTAAAATAGTTTGTTTGTTCTATGTAACAGTGCCACTAACAATACAGATGCATAGCTATCCTTCCACAACCTCTACAATAATTGTTATTTTCCTTTTCTTTTGGTTATCTTTGCCAGTCTTATAGGTGTGAAACGGAACCCAAAGTTGTTTTAATCTGCATTTTTCTTATTATTAGTGATTTGCAGCATTTTAGATAGTTACTGAAGCTTGACTTGCTTCTCGAATCTGTTGATCATTTGTCTAATGATGAATGAATGACTCATATTTATTTATATCAATTTCCTATATTCCTTTGTGTGAGACTTTTAACAGATAATTTTGCAAAGATTCCCCCGCCCCCGCCCGCCACTTAACTGTTTCCCTTCTTAAATTTTCAGTTGGGAATTTATTCTATCTCCTTCTGTGGCCCCAATTAGAGGTTAGAGATCATGCTAGTCTAAAGACCTTTGCAAGATGACCTCCTCCTCCTCCTCCTCCTCCCCGGCCTCCCCACTGCTTGTTTATGGTCATTTAGCTTGTTGTTACTTGTACAGCAACCTAACGGGTTGGTTCTATCCCTGCTATTGTTCCTATGGGTCAGAGCCAAAATCTTAGTGATTTTAGCCTCTTTTTACCCTCCTCACTCTCCTACCACCCAAAATTCCAATTCAGAGTTCCCTCAGGTTTCACATTTTGTTTGTTAAAAGTTAGGCTAGCTTCCTGATAAAGTCCTACTCAGAACATTCATCGGCTTCTGGCCATATTTATTGGAATTGGAATTTGTTTCTGATCACCATGGCAAGTCTACTCAGAGCACCCCCATTTGCTAGAGTTTGCTATTAGCTTCCACCTTCCCTGCCATGTTCCAGCTCTTGTCTCCAGTTTTCTGGTCATCTTGTTTAGTACAGCACTGTTTGCAGTGGAACATGTTGGAATGCCTCTTTGGTCTTTTTGATTATTGTTCCATCTAGAACCTTTTTCTGGAGGTGTTTGCTGGAGAGTTGGGTTCTGGTACAACTTTTCATGGCATCATCTTAGCCTGAGGTCTGTTTTTTTGTTTTTCTTTTTGCCCCTAGTTTTCATCACTGACATTTTTTTCTCTAAATAACTCCTCTCCCCTCCCCCTCTCCTTACCAGCTATCTTTTGCCTGAGAAGCTGGTACTATACTTGGGGACAAAATTGGATTTCATTTGAGGTATCACTTCCTCATGAATAGGTCCCCTAAGAACAATAAAAGGTTGGGAGCATTTCATTTATGTACCCTGGTGCAACTAGACCTCTCACATACAGGCTTATGTATGTGCTTGTGTGTTCACCTTTAAGGAAGTCTTGTGTATTGTATTACCTATGTAGCTTGTTGCTGACTGCCAGGTCAGATTTCTTTAGTAGAATTTTCTGATTACAGACTTCATTGCTCTCCCTGTCCTTCCTCTCCCCTTCCCCCCCAACCCGGATGGTATGTCACTGGGCATTGAGCTGGCGTGGGGTGGATTTGGTTAATAGCTGGCCCACATTCCTTTCATTCTTTTCTCACAGGAAAAATGCATGGAAATAACTCTCTGGTGAAGAAGGCTTTCAGGGAGAGGGGCCGGCTGCGTGACACCATCTCTCACATTTGGTGCCTCCCTGGCTCCTCTCCAGCCTCTTATCATCCTTTGCTTCATCTCCCCATAGTGAGAGATCCTTCTTGGCTGGACAGTCACATGTTAGATTCTACTGGACTTTGAGTGAAAAGTTAAAATACAAAATAAAACAAATATTTATTATATTATTTCCTAAGCAATAGGAGAAAAAGACATTGAGGAAAGCAAGAGTCCAATCCTCATGCAACTTTGTCTAGTGGGGAAAAAGATACCAACAGAGGTAACTACAGCATAATGGCTCCAACAAATCCTGGATTTAGTTGTCTTCTTCCCTGACTATATTGTTTCTCCCTTTCTCAGAGACACCATATCTTCGAATAGTTCCCAAATTGGGGCTTGAAGGAAGTTAAGTTTGTATTTCATTATATTAAATTTTTGCTTATTTTGTTTTATGTAATCAGCATCTGAGACTAAAAAAAGCCTTTCTCAACTTCTAGTTACCAAAAATACATCAATTTTCATAAAATGGAACATATATGTAGATATTTAACTTTTATTTCAGTCACTCTCTGACTCTTTGTGATCTCATTTGAAGTTTTTTCTTGGTGAAGGTACTAGAATGGTTTACCATTTCCTTCTCTAATTCATTTTACAGATGAGGAACCTAAGACAAACAGGGTTAAGTGACTTGTCCAAGGTCATACAGCTAGTAAGTATCTGAGGCGGGATTTGAATTTAGGTTTCCCTGATTCCAGACTAAGGCTCAGTGCTTAATCCATTGCAGTGTCACCTAGCTGCTATAAACATGTAACTATAAAGCTCCAAACTAGATGAGAGGACTTTGCTTTACATAGAGCTTTCTTCCTATTGTCTTTTCAGCCACATCCCTTTCAAATCCCTGGAACTCAACAGGGGTTAATAGTGGGGAATGAGGACATTTTCCCCTGTGGAGTCAGATTTGGTGGAAGTAAAACACTTTTATTTTCTAAATGGAGTAAAAATTCTCCCCTTTTCCTTTATTTTCCAAGTTATAAACACTTGGGTCTTCATTTTTTAAGGAAAAAAAAGACATCAACTGTCTCTTATTCATGTTTGGTAATGCCCATCTCTAGATTGAGGATGTTGTGAGATCCTCATTTCCCTGTCTCTTCTACTAAGATCATTATTCTCATATGTAAAAGGTGGTGGGATGGGTTTCCCTAGAGTCCCCTTCAGCCCTGGGCTTCTCTCATGGCTCTAATTTTAACTAGACATAACTCCTAATTTTCTAGGTCTAGGAAAAGAGTGTGATAAAATGACTTTCTCCTTTAACAGGTCTGCTAGGATTTTCATCTCAACTTTCAATAATCCTTTTTTATTCTTTTTCTTTTTTGCTCTCCCCAAAATATTTTCTTTCTCCAAATCCTTTCTTAAAACTTCTCATTTTTGTCAAGTAAAATTTGAGACAGAAAGAAAACTAATTTTGAGACTGATAGAACTGCCCTTTCCACCAGTGGGGCACTCAGTGCCTTCTTGAGACATCTTGCTTTGGTGGACAGGATCCAGCTGAGATCATCTCACAGACTGATTAAGCCTGCTAAAAGAGCTGGGTCCTTGCCAGGCCAAGTGTATATGTAGCACACAGGAAAAAGAAGCTTTGGTTCCCAGGAGGATCCTTTCTTTGTGCTTGCTCTTCAGTTTGGGAGTCCCTTATATAGAGATCTAACCCCATCATTTTACGGAAGTCCAGAGAGGTGACACAGTCAGGTTTTGGGAGAGTCAGGACCAGAATTGGCATCTCTTGCCTGATTTTCTCCCAGTTATGTGGGGTGCAGAACCTTAGCTCTCTTATATGATTATCCCAGCCTTATTTCCAGAGGGGCATTCTCCCATGTAGGAACTCAGCTCAAGTTGGGTGACTCAGCAATGAGGATACTGAACTCTGCTATTTTTCTTACCCTGTCCTCATATCTTCTCCCCTAGGAACCAATTTAGGCAGTTGTTAGCAGTTGTATCTGACTTTTTGTGACCCTATTTGGGGTTTTCTTACTACGAGAGTGGGTTGTCATTTCCTTCTCTAGCTCATTTTATAGATGAAGAAACTGAGGCAAACAGGGTCACACAGCTAGTAAGAGTCTGTGGGCAGATTTGAACTCATGAAGATGAGTCTTCTTGATTCCAGGGCCAGTGTCCTATCCATTGAGTCACCTAACTGCACTTTGATTTAGGCAGTAGCTTCCTGTTTTTGCAGGCTTTAAGTTCTAGCTTTAATGGGAGCACTAGATCTTTAGTGGCAGTAGTCAAGAAGGGAGCCTAGAGGTCTCTGGTATAGATGAAGAAATTGAAACACAGAGAAAAAGGCAGGCTAAGGCACTGGGCCCTGGGCAATGGGTAAAAATTATATTTTGCAAACATTTGAAAATTGTATCTTTTGTTACTGGCCCTTGGAGGCTTTGAATCAGGGTGTGCTGGTAAATATTTAACAACTGACTCTCTGAAAATGTAGAGCACATTTTAAAATTTAATCTGTATAATTAACAGTCTAGAAGATCAACAAAAAAAATAAATCAAGCCCTGACTGGCAGCATTTGCTGATATCCTGAAGTGTAAATGTTCACACTGATATTTTAACAATCTGGGAGCAGATTCAGACTGGCTCCTGCATACCCCTGCTTTGAGTGAATTTACTTATCACAAAACAAATAGTTATAGGATTTAGAGTTAGATAGGGCCCCTTCATTTTACAGATGAGGAAACAGAAGCCCAGAGGAAGGCAATGACTTCATAGTTACTTAAATAACACAGTCTGGATTGAAGTATAGTGATGTGCTTCCAATGCAGGACTTTATCTCATCCTACCTCTTCCTATCCAACTGGGTTCCATAGAGCTGAGTATTTTCTTACATTACAAATAAATACATTGATAATGAATAATAAATTGAAATATTTTGTCCTTGAGTATCTTCCATTCTCATGCTGATGTATGAGGCCCAGATATGACCAACTCTGATCTGCTTCAAGAGGCAAGCCAGTTGCCTGAGGTCACATAGCTAGTTAGTGGCAGAGCTCCCTTTCTCCTACATTATTAGCCACTTGGATCTGAAGCATTCCTGGGTTCAATCACTGACCTTGACATTTAACTTGTTGATGTCCTTCCATCTTTCTTTGCCTCATTTTCCCCAACGCAAGAAACACATTAACATTCTCCATGTTATGTTAAAAACTGCACAGACACAGTCCAAGGAGTTTTTATTCTGTAATGATTTATGGATAGTTGTACCAACCAATTAAGAAATAATGAAGGAAGGAATCAGTCAATCAGTAAGTATTTATTATTTTTTTTAGTAAGTATTATGTGCCTTTTCTTTGCTAGGCACTGTATTTGGCACTAGGATCCATATTTAGAAATTGAGATCTTCCTTAATTTGAAGGAACTTGTGATCTATTGATGGGAATACATATTCAAACACACTCTGAGGTCCTTTCCAACTCTAAATCTCTCAGTCTATGAAATTATGAGTCTCTGGAGTTCTAGATCTATGATCTTATGTTCATATTTAAATACAATCTATTTGCAGAATTGATTCAAAATGTTTGGGTGGGGTATTTACAACTATAGATATCAGTTAAGGTGTTTTGGTGTTTGGACTTGAGTTTGGCCTTGAAGGGAGCAGGGTCTCCAAGACAGGACTGTGAAGACAGAGAATGGACATTCTAAGTTTGGTGGACTGTTTTTTACAAAGGCAGAGGCAGGAAATGGAATGTTATTTGCAGGGAGTTCCCAAAAGGTCAATTTGACTAGAGTATTAAAGAGCTTTAATGGGAGAGGGTTAATCAATCTGGAAAGATTGTCTGAAACCAGATTGTGAAAGCCTTCAAATGTCAAGTAGAGGAGTGTTGTTTTTTTTTTTTATCATCCTCAAGGCAATGGGGAGCTATTGAATCATCTTGAATGAAAGTGAAATGGTCAGATCTGTACCTTAAGAACCTCACTTCCCCCTCATTAAAGAATGTACTGAAGGGAGGAAAAACTGATTGAGGAGAGATCACTGAAGCATTTGTTTTAATAGTCTAGATTGGAGTTGTGACGGTCTGAACTAAGGTGGTTGTGGTGTGAGTAAAGAGAAAGAGGTACATGCAAGAGATGTTGAAGGATTGTTAAGACTTGGTTTCTGATTGAATATGAGATGAGAATGAACAGTCAAGAATGGTAGTCAATTGAAAATGTGGATGACAAGAAAAAAATGAAGATAACTTTTTTTAATTGTTTTTTTTTTTTTTTTTTGGCAAGGCAAAAGCCACACAGCTAGGTAATTATTGTCTGAGGCTGGATTTGAACCCAGGTACTCCTGACTCCAGGGCTGGTGGTCTATCCACTGCACCACCTACATGCCCCCAAATCATGGTACCTTTAAAAGAAATTTGGAAATTAGTAAGAGAGGTAGCAGTAGAGTGACAAATAAAGAGTTCAGTGTCTATAGGGCATCCAATCAAATATGTATTGGGCAGTTAGAGATATGGGTGTGGAACTTAGTGAGAGGTGAAGGCATATACAGTTTATAGCTTTGGGAGTCATTTATACTTAAGTAATAATTTAATCCATGGGAGTTTATAATATTACCAAGAAAAGAGAATGTAGAGAAGAGTGGGCCCAAGACTGAGTCTGGGGTATACCTGTCCACAGAAGATGAAATATATTTGTTGCAAAAGAGACCAAGATATCATTCTAGAAAGACAGATATGTTGGGAGAGAACCATGAGAGAATTAACTCATTGAAAATCCAGGGAAAAGAATATTGAGAGGGAGGGGCTGAGATGAGAAACTGCTGTCAGGTCAAGTTAGGATGAGGCTAAGAGAAGTCCATTGGATTCAACAGTTAGGAACATTGGTGTTGTTGTAGAGAACGGTTTTAGCTAAGTGGTGGAGATGGAAGACGATGCAGGAGCTTGAGGTATGAGTGGATGGCGAGAACGTGGAAGCCTCAATGTTAAATAACCTTTCTTGTAGAGAGACAGAGACAGAGACAGAGACAGAGACAGAGACAGAAAGACTGAGGTGATGTAAACTAAGGGAAGGGCTGCCCTAGGAGACAGGAAGGACTGGGATTAAGGGCACCTCTTGTTGATACTGGCAATTTAAAAGGGTCATATCAACCTCTAAACTAGTTCAAAAGAGGAGATATTAATTGAAGAGTAAACTGGAAAAGAAAGGGAGCTTGTGGGCTTCTTTTTTTTTCCAGTGAAAGATGAAATAAGGTCCTCTGCCGAAGGAGAAGGAAAAAAGGAAGCTGATGGCTTGAAGAAAGAAGTCAAATTTTGGAACAGAGTTTGAGGGTGAGTTTAATAGAGATTTGATTGGGGGAAGAATAAAAGGATTGGAGTACAGCAGTGAGGAATCAGTTTAATTGGGACATGTTTGTAGTGGACCCAACATAGTTGTCTAGGGGTGCTCTGTAGCACACAAGAAGAAAAGCAGATAATGAGAATAATTCAGAGTTGAGGTTTGGAAAGGAATGAACAGCAAGAGGTGAGTGGGACAAAGGATTCAAGGTTAAAAACAGTGTAAAGTTGGAGTGATTAACTAAAATGTCAAGATTTTGAAAGGAAGAGAGTGAGACCCAAAAAGGGAGTGTGATCATCCCTGGGTGATAGGCTGACAACCAGAGAGGTTAGAAAAATTGAAATATTTCCACTCTTGGAAGATAGTGATGAGTGACTTTTTTCTTGTAAGGAATGGGAATGGAGAAATTATCTCATTTCCCAGTTTCTTTGTGTGTTTCTCAGAGTGGGGGTGATTTAAATAGTGGAGGGAAGACATATAAAGAATAGGTTGTTTGAGAGAGTTGAGTGGGAAGATCAGTTGGGTTTTGAGTAAATTCACTCTTCTCCAGTTTTCCATCATCAAAATGGGGCAATTCTCTTTAATGTTCAGTCAGCAGATCTCTATGGGAGAAGAGTTAAAAGACCCTTTCCCTTTTCTCCAAGACCTTTTGGGAATTGAATTCAATTTAAAAAAAAACCCCTTTATTGCACACCTATCTGTGTGCAAGAAACATGTTACTGGGAATACAAGGATGAAAGATAACACTGTTTATGACTTCAAGGAGTTTATGGTCCATTTGAGGGTTTAGAAAAGAGGGATGCAATAAATACAAAAGTAAATATGATAGAAAAGTGTGATAAGGGAAAAAGAGAATCCTAGAAAAGTGTTATTTGTAAAGAGAGTCATCACTAGTTCTTTATTTTCTTAAGAGAGAGAAGCTGTAGAAAGAATAGTTTTGAGAGCATTTGCACAGTGCTGTTCAATACAGGTTTTCCCAGATGAGATTTGCAATGTATAGACTGATAGCCAGGAAATAGAACTAAGCAAGGAAATAAGTACCCTTATGTTATTTATTATTTATTTAGAAACAAAGCTTTCCTCAGCTGAGAGGCTACAGATCTCCAAACACGTCAGCTTTTATTTTCCTTCACTAACAACAAGCCTGTGTTCTTCTCAACCTGTGTTTGAAACATCGGGTTGTTTTTCTGGTGTGTACTTGACATGAGGAAAGAAAATTAGATTCAAGAAGCAGGGTTGTGCCTGGCTCTTTCTGAAGTGAACCATAGAAGGGTGAGTATGGTGGGTAGGGATCCATGGCTAGGCAGAGCCTCTTCCCAGTAGTCAGTTTATAAACTCTTTGGCATCATAGAGTTAGAATGGGAAGAGACATTGGAAAGTTTCTTGTATCTCCTCCTTTTGGTGGTGAGGGAACGGAGTCCCAGAGAAGTAGTTGGATCTGCTGATCCTTCTGTTTGAGTACAGGATTGGGTCCTTGGGGTAAAAAAACTGAAGCCCATGATCTTTCCCTTCCCATCCTAAAAAGGAGAGACAATAGGAATCCAAGGAAATGGCTAGTTATAGTACTTGTAAGGGGAAAGAGGAAAGGTGAGAAGTTAGGACAGGTTAATATAGGAAGACTTTTTTAGGAAAGAGGTAGTTCTAGAGGGAAGTTTCCCAGCTGCCTTAGTGTCTCATTGTGGTTGAATGTATAGAGAACTGGCATCAAAATTAGTGGTACAAGTCCCTTCACTGACACATGCTAGCTCTTCAATCTCAGAAAGTCACATGGGTTCTCAGTGATCTAGGCAACTAGGTATATTAAATGCAGATAAGGTGCTGACTTTTATTATTAGAGGGAGTTTCTTCAACTGAGAATTTTGATATCAGTGAAATCACAGATCCATTTCCTATCCCTTCTACTTATGCAAAGTGATTTTCTCACAACAATCTTATGAGGTGGGGCCAGCAAATATTATTGTCCCCATTTTTACAGGTAAAGGAACTTGGAAGCAGAGTGAAATGACTAAGTTGAACATTCAGGACCAGAATCTAAGTCTTCCGTATCCTAAAGAAATGCCTTCCCTTCCCTGCCTCTCTTCTACCTCCCCCTGACCAAGCACTTTGTGTGTACTATATGACATTGAAGTGACTTTCTTAGCTTCATTCCCCCCTTCTCTCTCTCTCTCTCTCTCTCTCTCTCTCTCTCTCTCTCTCTCTCTCTCTCTCTCACACACACACACACACACACACACACACACACACACACACACCCTTTCAGATATGGCTGTAATCTTAGAGGCCAGAGTACAGTTAGTAGGAAACAAATCATATATATATATATATATATATATATATATATATATATATATATATATCAGCAGTACTATGGCCCAGGATGCTTGTGGCTTGGAATGTGAGCCCCTGAGACTCTCTCCATACATTAGATATGATTATAGGGTGCTGATAGCATAGCAGAGCCTGATAAAAATGTATGAGTGAAAATGCATCAAACCTTTTGTTCATGGTGCAATTCAATTGTCTCTCAGTTCCTCCTCCCTCCAACCCCCTCTTCTTTTCTGTGAAAATGAAGTCGAAAAGATGAAGGTTGATGATGGCTTTGTAGCTTTTGCAGAGATTTTCCTCCTCCCCCAACTAATTGTAATGAAAATGATTCCAAGTGCTGAAGCGGTCCTCAAGAAATAGGAGGCATGAGGCTGTTACAAACCTATCTTTATAGAACCATAGGAAATTATAACTGAATTGGACCTTAGGGATAATCTCATTTAACACTCTCATCCATATTCCTGTTGCCATTATCTGGATTCAGGCATTTATGCCACACCTGAATGGTTAATAGTTAACAGACACCCTCCTGGGTGGTATCACCACCTTAACTCAGATCTCTCTAGAACAGAACTTTGGTTGTGTCTTTTTCTTGGGCTTTGGGAAGCTGTCTCTTGGGCTCTCTTGAGGAGCTTTTCCCCACTGCCTACTGAATTATATCCAAATTATTAACCTGGCATTTATTTTAGTTCAACAGACATTGATTAAGCACTTAGTATATGCAAAACCCTAGGGTTGCAGTGCCAGAAAGGAAATAGTACTTACCCTCAAGGAGCTTACGTTTTGCTGGCAGGATACAATATATACAAAATTAAGTAAATAACACATCTTAGAAATTTTATGAGGGGAGAGATACCAGAAACTATGGGAACCAGGAAAGATCTCTACTAAGAGATGACACTTAAGCTTTGGGTTTGTAGGAGGTAGAAGTTAAGAGAGCATACACTGTAGGCCTGGGAAAGTAGGAAATGAAATGTCATGTATATATAAAAGCTAAGAAGAGAGGCAGCTGTGATGGTGCAATGGACAGATAACAATCTGAAATCAGGAAGACCTGAGTTCAAATTCAGCCTCAGACACTTACCAGTTGTATGACCCTGGGTAAGTCACTTATTTCTTTTTACCTTAATTTCCTCAACTGGAAAATGGGGATTATAATATATAATATCACATATAATTATATATAATATACCATGATATATAGCATAATATATATACACAAACACATATAGCTATACATAGATATATAATTATATATAGTATTACTTATAACACCTCCCTCTCAGGATTTTGGTGAGGATTAAAGGGTTACTATTTGCAAAAATACTTAGTACAGTGCCTTAACTCATAGTAGTTTCTGTATAAGTACTTTATTCCCTTGCCTTTTCTACAGGTCAATTTGACTGGAATTTGAAGGAGATTAATATGGAATAAACTAGAAACAAGTAGAGGAGCCATTTTATGAAAAAAGCTTTCAATCTGAGGAAGATGATTTTGAATTTTATCCTGGAGGCAGTAAGCACCTACTGAAAATTTTTGAATAGAGGAATGAAACAATCAGGGTAGTGTGTTAGAGAGAATATTTTATCAGAGATATGAAGGATGGACTGATTGAAGAGGGAGGAGACAGGAAGACTGTTTAGAAAGGTATTGCAATAGTCTAGACAACAGAAATGATAGCCTGAACTAGGGTTAGAGTCTGATGGGAGGCAGGGAGAGACAGCTGAAAAAAAAAACCCAAAACTAAACAGGAATGGCATTTAAAAGGTTAAAACACCAGTTTGCTATTTCCTGTCTAAATGACCTGGATAAATCACCTCCTTCTCTGGATCTTAATTTCCTCATTTGTATGTTCAAAGTAGAGTTACATGAGGTGTCCATTAAGTTCTTTTCCAGTTCTAAAACCTATTGAGTGGGTAGGAAAGGGACAAGGTTGATTGATATTATAAAGGTAGAATCCATAGTCTTGGCAATTTAATATCAGCATGAAAGAGAGAATCAGAGATGCCTCTAAGGTTGCAAAATTGGGCGACTGGGAGGATAGTGCCATCATCTACAGAAAGCATGAAGTTTTGGGAAGGGCACATTTTGAGAGGAAGATGATGAGTTCAACCTCAGACATTTGAAGTTTGAAGTGATGGATAGGTGGAGCTGTTTGGTAGGCAATTGGAAATATTCATCTGCATTCCCTTAATATTCCTGCCTAAATCATCATTTTCTGTTTTAGATTGTGTCAAGGAACTAGAGCACTTGACTGCAAGTCTGCACACTTAAGTTCCTGTACTGAACTGAGTGACCTTGAACAATTACTTCACCCTTGAGCTTCACCTTCATTTATTAGCTACAAAATGAGAGGGTTGGTTTAAATGAGTTTCTCAACCCAAACTATTAGATTAATAATATATCTAAATTTTCTGCCTCAGACCATTTTGCCCACTGGTCCTCTATGATTTAGCAGGTGGTGATTGAGAACTAGAAAAAGGGAAGTGGTTTGGGGTAGAAGGAAGATAATGAAGGGAAGAAAAGAAGCAGTAGTTCATCTTTTTTAAGTTTTTAGGTTTAATGAAGTAATTACTTATGTTATTTTTTATTTTTTATTATATTTATTTTATTTTTGTACAAATGATGTTTTTTATACATTACTAAAATATTCTTGTTTAAGAGTAAATATTATACCCCTCCCCCAAGAAATATAGACCCTCATGAGCAATAAAGAGAAGAAAATTAAAATTAAAATTAAAAACATAATAATAGGGGCAGCTAGGTGGCACAGTGGACAGAGCACTGGCCCTGGAATCAGGAGCACCTGAGTTCAAATCCAGCCCCAGACACCCAACAATCACCCAGATGTGTGAGCCTGGGCAAGTCACCCCAACCCCATTGCCCTGCAAAACCCAATAAAATAAAATAAAATAAAATAAAATAATAATAATAATAATAATAAATGTGCTTCATTCTGTGTTCCAACACCACCAGCTCTGTTGCAGGTGGATCACATTCTTTATGATAAGTCCATCACAAAAGCCACTTCCATATTTTTTCACTGTTGCCATTGCTGATCACAACTCCCTCCATTCATACTTCCCCACTACCATACACTATATTTTCTCTCTCCTTTCAATCTGTCCCTCTTCTTAAATGTGCTGTAGGGTAGCTGAGTGGTACAGCAGACTGATCACCAGCCCTGGGGGCCAAGAGACCCCAAGCCCACATACCACCCCTAAGGCCCAGCAACCACCAGGCCCTGTGGTCCCAGCCCCTTGAAAGAAGTAAAACAGAAAATGTATTATATCTGACCACTCTCCCCCATGGTCAACCCTCTCCTCCATCACTCACATCCCCCCTTTCCCCCTGTCCCTCTTCTCTCCTTCTTACTCTAGATATCTATACCCCATTGAGTATATATGCTGTTTCCTCTCTGAGCCACCTCTGATGAGAGTGAAGTTTCCCTCATTCCCCCTCACCTTCCCCCTTCCATATCATTGCTATTGCTCATTGTAATAAAAAAAATCTTATTATATGAAATATCTTAGCTTATTCCACCTTTCCTTTCTCTTACTCCCATGACATTTCCCTTTTAGCCATTGACTCCATTTTTTTAAGATATCAGTTTTTTCCCCTAAATTAAAGAAAATAGTCCTTGGACTTTGTTCAAACTCCATAATTCTTTCTGTGGATGCAAATGGTATTCTCCATTGCATTCTCCAAAATTGTCCCTGATTGTTGCACTGAGGGAATGAGCAAGTCCATCAAGGTTGATCATCACCCCCATGTTGCTGTTAGGGTGTACAGTGTTTTTCTAGTTCTGTTCATCTCACTCAGCATCAGTTCCTGCAGATCCCTCCAGGGTTCCCTGAATTCCCATCCCTCCTGGTTTCTAATAGAACAATAGTGTTCCATGACAAACACATACCACAATTTGCTAAGCCATTCCCCAATTAAAGGACAATTTACTTGATTTCCAATTCTTTGCCACCACAAACAGGGCTGCTATGAATATTTTTGTACAAGTGATGTTTTTACCTCATTTCATCATCATTTCAGGGTATAGACCCGGTAGTGGTATTGCTGGATCAAAGGGTATGCACATTTTTGTTGCTCTTTGGGCGTAGTTCCAAATTTCTCTCCACAAAGGTTGGATGAGTTCACAGCTCCACCAACAATGTAATAGTGTCCCAGATTTCCCACAACCCTTCCAACATTGATTGTTATCCTTTCTGGTCATATTGGCCAGTCTGAGAGGTGTGAGGTAGTATCTCAGAGAAGCTTTAATTTGCATTTCTCTAATAATTAATGATTTAGAGCAGTTTTTATATGACTATGGATTGCTTTGATCTCCTCATCTGTAAATTGCCTTTGCATATCCATTGACCATTTGTCAATTGGGGAATGGCTTTTTTAAAAAATATGACTCAGTTCTCTGTATATTTTAGAAATGAATCCTTTGTCAGAAATATTAGTTGTAAAGATTGTTTCCCAGTTTACTATATTTCTTTTGATCTTGGTTACAGTGGTTTTGTCTGTGCAAAAGCTTTTTAACTTAATGTAATCATTTGTTTTTAGTGATGTTCTCCATCTCTTCCTTAGTCATAACATTGTCTTTCCATAGATCTGACAGGTAAACAAGTCCTTGATCTTCAAATTTACTTATAGTATTGTTTTTTATGTCTAAATCCTGTATCCATTTGGATCTTATCTTGGTATTGAGTGTCTTGGTATTGGTCTAATCTAAGTTTCTTCCATCTAACTTCCAATTTTCCCAGTAGTTTTTATCAAAGAGAGAGTTTTTATTCCAATAGCTGGACTCTTTGCATTTAGCCATTGACTCCATTTTTACAATATATTATATCTTCAAATTCAGCTCTCTCCTATACTTCATCTATAAAAGCTCCTTCTACCTGCTCTATTAAATGAGAAGTTTCTTATAACTATTATCATTTTTCTATTCAGGAATACATAAAGTTCATCATCATTAAGTCCCTCATATTTTACCTTTCTGTTCAGCTCTGGCCATTTTAACAGAAACATTTGAAATTCCCCTGGTTCATTGCAAGTCCATGTTTTTCCCTGGAAGAGGACATTCAGTTTTGCTGGGTAGTTGATTCTCAGTTGCATTCTGAGCTCTTTTGCTTTCTGGAATATTATATTCCAAGCCCTATTAGCCTTTAATGTAGTTACTGCTAAGTCTTGTGTGATCCTGACTGCAGCTCCATGATATTTGAATTGTATCTTTCTGCCTGCTTGTAATATTTTCTCTTTGACTTGGGAGTTCTGGAACTTGGCTATAATATTCCTGGGTGTTGGTTTTTTTTTTGGATCTCTTTCTGGGGGAGATCAGTGGATTTTCTCAATTTCTATTTTGCCCTCTGCTTCTAGGATATCTGGGCAATTTTTCCCATAGGAATTCTTTAAAAATGATGTCAAGGCACTTTTCTTGATCATGACTTTCAGGTATCCCAATAATTTTTAAATCATCTTTCCTAAATCTGTTTTCCAGATCAGTTGTTCTTTTCAATGAGATGTTTCACATTTTCTTCTAATTTTTTTATTCTTTTGGTTTTGAAGTATTGTGTCTTGACTTCTTGTAAAGTCAACAGCTTCCTTTAGCTCCATTCTAGATCTGAAGGATTTGTTTTCCTCAGAGAGCTTTCTTATCTCTTTTTTCCATCTGGCCAATTCTTCTTTTTAAAGCATTCTTCTCCTCAATAACTTTTTGAACTGTTTTATCCATTTGACCTATGCTGGTTTTTAACATGTTATTTTCTTCAGCATTTTTTTGGATCTCCTTGACTAAGCTGCTGACTTCTTTTTCATATTTTTCCTGCTTTTCCTGCATCTCTCTCATTTCTTTTCCCAATTTTTCTTCTATCTCCCTCACTTGATTTTCAAAGTCTTTTTTGAGCTCTGTCATAGCCTGAGCCCAATTTCTGTTTTTCTTGCAGTCTTTAGATGCAGGAGCTTATACTTCCTCATCTTCAAATTGAGTATTTTGCTCCTTCTTGGGATCATAGACAATGTATTTCTCAGTGGTGTTCCTCTTTTTTCTCTGTTTACTCATTTCCCCAGCCTGTGCCTGTTTTGGGGGTGCTTCCTGAGCTTTTGAGTATTATTAGGACCACCCCCCCCCCCACAAGGATCTCAGTGTGTGAGGCTCTGTCTTCCCTCCCGGTCTGTGAATGACCACAAGTGCACCCCTCTGCCACGGGGCTAAGATGGGGGGGCCCTGCTGTTCTATGGGGGGGCCTAGACTGCGATCAGGATCTGAATGTGGTCAGAGCCCCAGAGTCTTGTTCCAGGTACAGAGGACAAATCTCGGAAGTCTCTCTCCACTCCTCTACCTTTAGTAGGCTGAGCACTCAAGGCTCAGTTGCCTGGGGACTCCTGCTTACTGGCTCTGCCTGCTTGCATTTCCTGGATCTGGGCTGCCACGGCCATGGCTGTTTGCTGAGTGCCCTGTGGACTGGGCTTATATGCTTGCTCTGGCAGCAGTCCCCCTGCTAATCTTCTAAGTTGTACTTGGTGCTCTCTGGGGTGCAGGTCAAGAAACTTACTGTTTATGTTATTAATATACTGCAGCTAATATTAATTCTAGATCATATTTGCATTATTTTTCACAGTTTACAAAACACTTTTCTCACAATTATGTTGTAAAATAGGCCATACACAAGTATTACTATTCTTATTTTTCAAATGCAGAAGTTGAGGTCTAAGAGAGGTAAAGTGTCTTGTCCAAGGTTACAAAGTTAGTAAAATAAATGATAAGATCTTTTGATCCTGTCAATTGTTCTTTTTGTGATAAAAGTTTTGTAGACTTGTAACCTTTGCCATGAACTGGTGGTTAGGAAATACTAGAATAGATTGTTTCTTTTGGTTTTAGTGTTTTATAATTCTGTGTTTCTTTAACTTGGTCTGCATTCTTAGTATGTATGTATGTATTGATACTAATAGATTTTGAGGTTGGTGGTCAGAATGGTGGATAAGGGCTTCTCTCTCAATAAGAGGAATTCATTTGATGAAAGAGTTGCTTGATGACTGAATTATGAAATACAATACAGTTGATAACAGAAGGGAAATTTATCCCTTTGAGATCAGCATAAATCACCATATATAAAATGGTAGATCTAGAGGCAAGGTAGTGTTCTATATGACCTTTGGAAGTTTCTCTTAGCCAAACAACCTGACAATGCCATGACATCAAAATCATGGAATAAAATGTTTAGGAAGCTGGCAGTTTTAATTCTTGTACCTTTACTCTGATCCTTTTGCCAGGAATGAGAAAAAATACTTTTTTTTGTTTCTTTTTAGCACTTTCTTAGCAGAATTAATTGAGACCCTAGATAGATCCAAGGGTAGTTCATTAGGCCCAGTGAGGTAGTGACAATCTATATATTTGGAGACACACCCCACTTTTCTTTCAAACTTATAGAAGACCCCAGGGTAGAATAATAGATTGTTAGTACTAGAAGAGACCATGGAGAGCACCTAATCAAGCTTTTCATTTTGCAGCTTAGAGAACTAAAGTCCACTGAGACTTTATTTTATTTTATTTTTTGGTTTCCATAAGACAATGAGGTTAAGTGACTTGCTCAGTGTCACCCAGCTAGATAATTGTTAAGTGTCTGAGGCTGGATTTGAATTTGCATCCTCCTGACTCCAGGTGCTCTATTCACTGTGCCACCTAGCTGCCCCTAGAGTCCACTGAGATAGACTCTTGAACAAGATTGCACATCTAGTCCAGGACATTTGACTCCCACTTCAGTATTATCATAGATATCTTCTAGTATCTCCTTTTTATAATCACTGATGGTTTTTGTAGGCGTAGCTATCTCTAGAATAACATCTTTGGAGTTTTGCCACAATTGGTTGTCAAAGTCCTTGATCTCTAGTTTGAAGGCTCTGATCTCTGTACTTCCCTTTTCTGAAAATCATCATATTTGCTTTTCTCCAGTCTTGTGATATTGCTTCCATTTTCTATGAGCTTTGAGAGATTACTGACAGTGATTCAGCAATCATGCTCCTAAGTTTTTTCCCTACCTTGGGATATAATTTGCCTGGGCCTGGTGATTTGAATTCATCAAAAGCATCTAGGTCTTCTCTTATGACTTCTCTGTTTATCCTAAGTTAAATGAATGCCTTATTTGCTATTTTTGTTCTATTTTTTTTTCAGGCCATAGGTCATTCTTCTTGTTAGATAAATCAGAATCAAAGTAAGAATCAAATAGCTTTGCCTTCTCTCTGATGTTTGTTTTCATTGTCCCTACCATCCTGAACAAGCATCCTATTTTTTATCTTCCCTTTCTCCCCAATATAGCCTCAGATACTCCTTTTTTATCCTTGAATTTCCTCACCAGGCTTTTCCCATATTGAACTTAGGTACTCCTGACTCTATTAGTTCAGGACTGTGCCATAATTATTTAATTAGTGCCTTTTTAGGGCTCTTCATTGTAGGATTTATCACTCTCTTCTTCTCATTAGTATCCCACTTTCTTTTTATTCTCTTACTGGGCTATTATGTTGTCTTTTTAATGTGTTGGTCATCTTACCTTGTTTTACCAATTACCTTCTTTAGCATGTTGGTCTTACCTTGTTTAACTAATTACCTTCTTGAAGTCTCATTCAGCTTAAACCTTTTTCTTCTAGTTCTTCTCCTCTTCCTCTTATTCCTACTCATTAGATCTTTTGATTTGGATCCTTCTCTTTATATCCTAAAACCTTCAAAATTCCAAAATTTCATAATTACTTCTTTTTTTTTTTTTTGCCCAGGTCTTCTGTTACTTCTCTCACTGAAGCCAGAAGTTAAACAACATCCTAGAGACAGGTGGTTCATTTGGTAAGAGTGGGTAGAAGTCTATCCCCAACTCATTTTTAAGAGGAAGGGGGTTCAGGTCCTTGGGAACAGAGACCAAGACTCCTGATTTGTTTTGTGGAAGTATTCTCATATGATATTTTCTCCTTGAATATTATGACTATTAAGCTAATATGGTTTAAAATTGTACTGAGACTTTTGGAATAGCCTGTATTTAAAATTTTAACAAAGGAGGACTCTTCCTACTGTATTCTACACAAGTTAGCATTGTCACAAATATTCTTTCATTTTGGGGTTTGTTTTTTGTCACAATTTCAAAACTCCAAAAACCTCTCATAATTCTTTCTTTTCTAGCTCAAATCTTCTATTCCATCTCTTACAGAAGCCAAAAGTCAAATGACATCCTAGAGTTCAGGTTGTAGGTATGGATAGAAGTCCATCCTTACCTCATTAAGGAGAAGGGTGCCCAGGGCCCTGGGAACAGAGACCTAAATCTTTTATTTTTATTTTTAAAATTTTTTTAGGTTTTTGCAAGGCAAATGGGGTTAAGTGACTTACCCAAGGCCACACAGCTAGGTAATTATTAAGTGTCTGAGGTCGGATTTGAACTCAGGTACTCCTGACTCCAGGGCTGGTGCACTAGCCACCCCCAGAGACCTAAATCTAAAGAGATCCAGAGAGCATAGTGATAAATCCTACAATGAAGAGCCCAAAGGCAGTGATTAAAAAATTGTGGCTCAGTCCTGAACTAATAGTGTTAGTATTTCCTTACATAGATAATATTTATAGAATGCTTTAAAGTTTATAAAGTGTTTTTATAAATATCTCATTTTGTCTTTATAATAACTGTGAGAGGTAGTTGTTATTATCCTCATTGTATAGATGAATAAACTGAGGTTGAGAGAGAGGAAATGATTTGCTTAGGATCACACAGATAGTGTTTGAAGTCAAATTCAAACTCAGGTTTTCCTAACTCTAGATTCAGTGTTCTATCCACTGTGTCACCTAGTGGAGGTCCAAAAGGGGCCAAAGTCATAGATCCAATTAGAGCAGAAGCCAGTGGTGCAGTACTAGAGTGCTGAATATGGAGTAAATAACCTCAGTTCAAATCCAGCCTCAGACACTTTGTGAAATTCTCTTAATCTCTTTGTTGCTTCAGTTTTCTCAACTATAAAAATGGAGATAATAGGAGAACTTACGTGCCAGGGTTGTCATATGGATCAAATGGATAATATTTGTAAAGTATTATCACTTTGCATCTATTAAGCACTTAATAAATGTTTGTCTTTCCCCCCTCTCCTCTTCCTCCCTTTCCCTTATTCAAAGTGCTGGGTACAATTACCTAGCATATTGTCTTTTATTTTGATGGCTATAGTGGAGATCGTCCTGAATTGTCTCCTCCATCTCATTGCCATCATGGTGTTTGCAGGGCATCCATAGGGTGTTCCCATCTCCTGAATAATCATACATTTGGAGAATTGGAGGGAGTTTCAGTAATTATCTAGTTCAACCCTTACACAAAAGGAATCCCCATTAGAATATGCTCCAAAAATGACTGTTCAGACTCTGCTTGAACATGTCTAAGGAGAGGGAACCTGTTTATTCTAATTTTGGGCAACACAGATTATTATTGGGAAGATTTTTCTGATTTCAAGTCTAAACTAGCCACTTCCCCCTTTTCTCTTCTTTCTCCTCTTTGGAACCAGACAGAATAAGTCAAATCCCCCCCCCCCCCCCATAAGACAGTTTTTAAAATAACCAAAGATGGCTTTCATGTTTCAGAAGTCTTTTCTTCTCCATGCTAAACATTCCCAAGTCCCTTCAGCTAATCATTGAATCTATTGTATTCTATAAATTTAAGAACTGGGACCAACTGAGTCCTAGGAAATTGTCTCAAGATTTTCTTGGATAATAGGTCAGAGGGAACAGAAGATGAGGAAAAAATGAGGGGAAGGTAAAACAAGACTGGGGACTAGAGAGTTAAAAAGATTACTAATTAGGGAGCCAGAAGTCCTAGGTTTGAATCCTTTTCCTGTTACTTATTATTGTTGTGTTGTTGAGTTGTTTCAGTTATGTCTGACTCTTTGTGATCTTGTTTGGGGTTTTCTTAGCAGATATACTGGAGTAGTTTGTTATTTCTTTCTCCAACTCATTTTATAGAAGAAGAAACTGAGGCAAACAAGGTTAAGTGACTTGTCCAGGGTCATACAGCTAGTAAACATTTGAGAATGGATTTGAACTCAGGAAGATGAGTCTTCTTAACACCTAATTGCCCTTTGTTATTTGTGTAACTATGGACAAATTCTCACTGGTAGTTAGAAGAGCTTGGATCCAAATTCTAATTGGATTCTGATTCTGTGTTCCTTACTGATTGCCAAGTTTAGAACAAGTGTGTAATCCAAGCTACAATACTGATAGGGCATCACTATATAATGTAGCAGTTCCAGGAATTGTAAATTTTTTATTAACTTCATTTTGCTTCTTAGTATCTATATCTTAATTTCTAATATGAATAGTATTTGAGAATCATGAGAGTCAAGTATAGGATCTTGTTCATAGATGGTGCTTAATGAATGTTTGTTGAAAGTTGAATGAATAAAATTGCATTATTTTATTAAAAAACCTGGGATTTGAACTTTTCCCTTAAATTGGACAGTATCGCGGTATAGTGTAGTGAAGAGGCTTTCTCTTTGCATAGATCATGAAATCTTGTTATTTCCAAGATGGTGATAGAGTACTCTGCCCTCCATTGTTCTCCCTTTCCAAGGTTCTAGTACTACTCCTCAACTCAATTCATATCATATGTCAAAAGAGCTGTGTACTTGGAGGAAAATAATGAAGGCTTGGTCACTTAGAAATGATATGCTTGTGGGCAAGTCATTTTTACTTCTCTGGGCTTCAGTTTACTTATTTGTAAAAATAGGAATGAATAACACTTATTCTGTGTGTTGTTGTTTAGTTATGTCTGACTCTCAGTGGACCAAAGTATGCTAATACTGTCCATGAAATCTTCTTGGCAAAGATCTTGTAGTGGCTTGCCATTTCCTTCTTCAGTAGATTAAGGCAAACAGGTTACATGACTTTCCCAGGATCACACAGCTAATAGGTGTCTGAGGTCGGATTTGAGCTCAGGTCTTCCTGACTCCACTTCCAGAAGTCTATCTATTGAGCCACCTAGCTACACCATTTATTCTGTCTATCATACCCTTTGTGAACATCAAATGAGATCATAGGAACATAGGAGTCAGATCTGGTGAGAATCTTAGAGAACCTCTTTATTCTAACTTCTTCCTTTCAAATTTATCAACAGAGGCCCATAGAAGTTAAGTGATTTGCCTTAGGTCATGCAAACAAGAAGTAGCAGGAACAGGATTTGAACCTAGGTTTTCTTAATGCCAAACTCAATTATCTTTCCATTTCATTATGCCACTGAAATCACTTTGTAAATGCTAGTTATTGCTGCTATTTTCCTAATTAATGAGCTCTTATTGGAAATGAATACTAAGCAGATCACATTCAAAGCAACATGCAATAAACATTTATTTGTTTTGAATGAATTGTTAGTGAATTTTGGATGAAAATGGTACAGCAGTGAATAGGAAGTAGGAAGGAAAGCCCAACTTTTCTCTATGGTTTTTGGTTTTGGACCATATTCCATAAGCTTGGATTTGTTGAAAGTATGTACCATATAGCAAAAGGGGGATGAGACTAGCCTCAAGGTTTGAGGTTTTATTTGAGCATTTATTCTGAACCCTGGGAGGCAGGAGCAAAGACCCAATAATAAATCAGGCCACAGAATGTTAGAACTGAAAGGGAGGACCATAGGGATCAAATAGTCAAATCTCTCATTTTATAGATTAGGAAATTGAGGTTCAGAGCTATAGGAAGTGACTTGCCCAGGGTCATATAGCTATGGAGTGTCAGAGATAGCATTAGAATACAGGTCTTCTGATTTTAAGTCTACTACCTCTCCTTCTACTACATTCTAGGACTGGGGATATGAGTGCATGCAGTAAATAAATACTAAAGATTGATGGGGGTGACACTTGAGACTAAATTATTTTTTGGATCTCAGGAATACAGAATTGCCTGTGGCTCCCTATTATCTCCAGGGTCAAATCAAAAAAAGGACTTTTAAAGTCCTTCAGACCCAACTGCTTCTGAAATCTCCATGTATCTTACCACTGCTCTCCTCCATGTACTCTCTGATATAGGGACCCTTGCTTTCTTACTGTTTCACACATAGTAGTTGTTTGTTGAATGACTGTCACAGTTTGGGGAAAATGAGACATGGGTCTGGGCTTGTCTAGTGTTAAAAAATTAAAATTGCCTTGTCCTAGGACATAAAATGAGATTTCAGGAATGATTTAATCCAACCTTCCTCCCAGATTTACAGATGAGGAGCAAAAAGCCCAGAAGGAACAAGATTTGCCCAGTCATTTAATCATTAATTTAGGAAGGTGGGATTTGACCTCTGTCTGGCCCAGGGCCATGCAACAAAGTAGTGGCAGATTGGGGAAAAGAACTGAGCTCTCCTGAGGTCCAGGCAGCTTTCACCATGATCATTATTGACTACTGAGGCTGATCTCATTAGACTGCTTCCCACCCCTTATACCTCTGGTGAGGTTTTTCCTCCCATGAAGGTAACATGCCCTTCTTCCTCCCTCCACCCATACAGGTCCTTCAAGGTATCACCTAAGTTCCATGGCCTCTACTCCTCCCTCCTCCCTGATTCTTCAGATTTTCTAATCCATCCTGATTTTCCCTTCATTGTCCTACTTTGCTCTCAGTACCACATGGTTTAGATTCTAATTGTTTTCATTGTGTAGATTTTCCCCCCAGATGGACCATAAGTTTCTTGAAGGTAGGGACAATATATTTAGGATAGTTTATTTATTTGTTTTTGGATCTCCATGGTACACTGTGCTAAGCACAGAGTAGGGGCTCAGTAAATATTTATTGGTTGACATAGGGCTGGGGAGAGAGGAATAGAGAGTATGATCAGGGATGGAGTCAGTTGCTTGCTTGGCCTAGGGGGGTAGGAGGAGTTCATCAGTCCTCTGAAATGTGGCCCTTTGCCCAAGCAGCTGTTGCTCAAATACTTTGAGTAAGACTCTCTGATGGGTTCCCCTCTGAGAGTTTGGGATTATAGGAGGTTGGTAGGTGCTTGGGACGGATGTGGCTATCATTGTGGAATGCAGGAGCCAGAGCATGCATGTCTTCCTTCTATAGTCTTCTATCAGGACCCTTTTCCTGCTCCTCCCTTCATTTCCCATCCCCCTACAATCAATGTTACCCAGAGAGAAGGGAGAGTGTTGGGAATTAATAGAAAATGACTCAATACTAACTGATTAGCTGTTCTTTCTAGGTACTTTATTAGAAATTCTTATCTAGGAGATTAATTGATGAAACTGAGTCAGAAAGCATCCCAGGTACAGAGGGGTCATGTGCCTGATCAGTCATTAGTGTAGCTGGTGAAAGCTTCTTTTTAATTTTTTGTGATCATTGGGAACAAAAGATATTACTGAAGAGAGGGGAATAGGAGGGAGAAATGATAATCTTGCCCTGTTTCTTGAGAATGATTTGAGACTCCTAGCCCTGATAGATTAATAAAATTATGTCCTGCCTCCATTCAGTCATCCCAGGCAGAAAAGGAATTGCTCTTTACTTCAGATCACCAGTCATTTTCTTTCTCCCCAATCAGACCAACTTCTTTCCTTACTAGTATGTCTCAGTGCTTCATAGACTTTATTGCTGGGAAGTTCTTCATAACACTTGGTAGGGGATACAGGAAAGAAGAAAAGAGGATGTGGAACCCTCTGTTGGTCATTAACATGCCTCTTTTGCAGGAAGACTCATTTTCAGGAGCTCAAATCTGGCCTCAGAAATGGCAAGCTACTCTAGTATCTTTGCCAAGAAAAATCTCAAATGGGGTCATAGAGTTGGACAAGACTGAAATGATTGAACAACAACAACAACAACTCATGGGGCTGGGTTGAGTCTTTTCTTAAAAGTATCTTCTTGATCTCCTCCCAGAGAAAGTATAGTATTGATCTTCTTTCGTGTCTTCCTTGGAACAAGGTTTCATTTGCCTGGCTCAGTCTTCCTGATGAAGCTTTTACCTGTCTGAGGCTTCCTAAATGAACTCCACAGCACTTCATACATCTGCTTGTCTCTGCATCTTTGTGGCACAGGATCACAGCATTTTATTTGTCTATTTTTTAATGTTTGTTTTCATTTGAAACTTTCCTTTGAAAAGTTTAGAACTAGAATGGACCCTAGAGCTCATTTACCCCCTTAATTTTGCAAAAGAAGAAACTGAGACTGAGAGATATTAAGGGACATATTTAAGGTCACATAAGTAATGACACAGAAGCAGCATTTAAACCTGGGTTCTGTGGTTCCAAATACTTTAGACTTATATCCTCTTTTTTCTCTCTTCCCTTCTTGACTCCCTCTGCTTCTTTCTATTTCTGTCCATTTTAATCTTTGCCCCATGAAATGTTATCAATAAACTCTTTGCCCCGAATTCATTGGAAAGTGAAAACTTTGGGCTTTGGGTGAAGTTTCTAGTTTACCCCTGGAGAAAATTTGACTCCTTTTCCAACTACATCTTAAACACTAACTATAAAATATTGAGAATTTTGCCAGCCTTTCCTCCTGGCAAGGGTTGTTGTAAGGATGAATGAGATCAGGTCTGGAAGCAGCTCATTTTAGAGCTGATGCCCTTTCTGGGCAATAAGGAAATGCAGGCTGAATAGAATATTAAAAGGAAGTTGGGAACAGAAAGTGTCAGGGATGGTGAGGTAGGTTTGGAATTAGTAGGCTTAAGAGGCATATTTAAAAAGTTGTTATATGGAGGGAAGATGGGGATTATTCTTTTAGACTCTAGAAGGTAGAACAATAGGCACAACTTACAGGTAGTGCAGGATCCTTGTATTATAAGGAAAAGCTTTCTAACATTTAAAGCTATCCCAAAGGGGAATGGGTTACCTCAAGGGTCATACATTCTGTCTCACCAGAATTTTTGAAGAAGAGACTAGATGGTCATTTGTTGAGTATACTAACAAGGAGACTCTTGTTCAGGTGTTGACTGACTGGGAACCCTCAAAACCTCTGATTTTGAGATTCTTCAATTCCATGAGTTCTGATGTTACCCATTAATTGTGTGATGATCTTGAATAAATTGGATACTCCATAGTTGTATGATACTGGATATTCTCTTAACCCCTCCATGCCTCTAGGGCACAATTGGAAAAGAGGATAATAATAGCACTTACCTTACTGAGTTGTTATAAGGATCAGATGAGTTAGCATATGTGAAATTCCCTGCCATTCTTTAAAGTACTATATAAATGCTTATTTTCAATTTACACATCAGTAAAATGAAAGGTCTCATGCAGTGCCAGATCATTTGATCCCATGGTGTCTTGTTAGTTCAACTTCTATTTATCCAGCACCTTGACCATGGCTTACCTGGATATAACTCTTTAAGGTATCATGCAGTAAATAAGATGAATGATTGAATGCATGAATGAAGTGTAGTCAAGGAAGGAAGATGCTGGCTCATATTTCACCTCTGTCATGAGGTTTTTCTTAAACATCCCATCCTACTTTTTTTAAAACATTTTTTATTTGTTTAAGGCAATGGGGTTAAGTGACTTGCCCCAGGTAACACAAGCTAGGCAATTATTAAGTGTCTGAAGCTGAATTTGAACTCAAGTCCTCCTGATTCTAGGCCTGGTGCTCTATCCACTGCCCACCTAGCTGCCCCCCATCATACTTTTAAACATACTTTTAACCTTCCACAATATTCAGTAAATTTTTTGGATGAATAAAATCTCTGAATTACTTGGTTTTTGGGGGGGTGGTAGAGATGGATGGTTGGGTAGGGCTCTATCTTTAATACTGTAGATTAGGGTCTACAACTACAGCAAACTTTTGTTTTTGTCTAGCCTGTGAACTAAGAAAGGTATTAACATTTTAAAATAAAGGGTTTTTTATATTTAAAAAGGTTAAAAACATTTTTAGCTTGCTTGTCCATAGTTTGCCTATTCCTGCTGTAGATGAGAATGGACAAATCCAACTTCAACATACTAGCTAAGTGATCATGACACATTACTGGAACCCTATTAAAACCTTAGCATCTTCATCTTTAAAATGGATATACTACTACTAGCCATCTCATGAGGACAGCTTAGAATCTTTGAAACTCAGGATTGGAAGTGATCCCTAAAACGTCTAATCCAACCTGTACTTGAACAAGACTTGACAAATGATCCTCTAGTCTTTGCTTTAAGAACCCTAGTGAGAAAAAAAAAACAAACAAGCCTCATTATTACTCCCTTGGCAACCCATTTCACTTATAGTCAGTTATTATTGTTGGAAAAATTTTCATTATATTGAAACTAAATCTCCCTCTTTATAACCTCCATCTATTGATGGAACCAAAAGAAACAAGTTTAATCCCTTCACTTCTTTACAGCTCTTCATACACTCTCTCCTTTTCTCCCTCTCTTCTCTTTTCCAGGCTTAAAAATGGTCTGATGGCTCTAAGGTAAAGCACTGTGGATTACATTGGTAGCCACTCTTAATAGCAGTTAACATTTACATAGTGTTTTAAGATTTGAAAGCACCTTACAAATCTCTCATTCGGTCCTTACCACAACCTTGGGAGTTAGGTGCCATTATTCTTCCTATTTTATACATGCAGACTGCACCCAATAATCTGTGGATACTATATTTTAGTAATGTCAGGAGAGATACTATAAAGCATAAGGGGGTATTTTTCTCATAAGCAGAACTTAAAAAGGCATCGGGAGGCTTTAAAGAATTATAAAAGGTTTTGGACAAGGTACTTGCTTTCTGTGGTCTTTTCTAATTCTGAAATTCTGCAATTCTCAATAGGTTTGGGAATCACCACAGTAGAGGTTATAGCTAATGACATAGGAGTAAATGATGTTATCATAGTGTCTTGCACATAGTAAGAGCTCAATAAATGTTTGTTGATTAAAACACTTTAAAGCTTCAAGGATCTGTGATTTTATCAATACGGGTTCATAGGATCATAGATTTAGAGCTTGAAGGTACCTTCTACATAATTGAACCAATTCTCCTTGTGAACAGGTGAGGAAAATGAGGCCAAGAGAGGTTAAACAATTTGCCCAGGTCACCCAGCTGACAAATGTCTCAGATGGACTAGAAGATCTCAATTTTTATCCTTCAGATGTGGTACTCTCTACTAATGCTGGGCTGCCTCTTTTGTCTTCTCTGATGGAATAGAAGTTCCCCAAGGGTAGGTCCCCAGTGCCTAATACAGTGCTTAGAACTACTTAATAAATGTTTGTTGATTTATTAATTGATTATTCTACCAGCATAAATCGCAAAACTGCCACAGTATAATAGATATTCCATGGCTGCTATGACCAGTATTACTTGGTAACCATCCCTGTGGTGTTTAACATCTGAATTTATTGAGGCTGGACCTCAGATAACAGATTCACCAGCCATTAACAGGCCAGTACTCATATCATTTCTTTCTTTCTTTTTTTTTTTTGCAAGGCAAATGGGGTTAAGTGGCTTGCCCAAGGCCACACAGCTAGGTAATTAAGTGTCTGAGACCGGATTTGAACCCAGGTACTCCTGACTCCAAGGCCGGTGCTTTATCCACTACACCACCTAGCCACCCCTTCATATCATTTCTAGTATGGAAGGACCTTCCAGAGATCCTGTTCTTCTTTAGCCTCACTTAAGCACCATACTGAGTTTCCAGGATAGGACTCTGGTTAGAGATTAAAACAAAACCTGAAAATAGGACATGCTTTGTGAGAAATATTCCTTTTAGTCACAACTACTAGTATGAAAATATCATAATGGTTACCTTGCAGTTTTTCCCCTTCATTGATTACTGAGTGAATGACCTGGGTCAATCAAGGTTCCAGAGTGCATCCCAGGGATGGAAGATGACTGATTCAAAAGAGCGTTTTAGTTGAGTGATAATGTTGAGCCTATCTCCAGGGAAAAGAAATATTTGTATTTCTTTAAAATTTCCAGGTAAAATTTCTTAAAGCCACTCCTTAAGGTTTTAAAATTCGCTTCACAATTCTCTGGTGTCAAGTGGATAGTTTATGAATCCTGTCTTCATTGAGATAACTCAGGCTAAGCTGGATAATAAACAAAAATAGGATAGAGCCATAGGATAAATATTGCTACAGGGCATCTCAAGCAGCACAAATCACTGGGAAAATATCTTTTGGGCTTTTAATTTTTCCTCTGCTTGCTCATCCCTCTGACTGCGGCCAGTAGAGTGGCATCAATCCATCATCGCCATTCCTGATCTTTTGCCTGAGCTTTTCTGTACTACATCTGGTTTTCTGTGATTGGAACATGTCCTAGAAGATTACTTCTGAAAAGTCAATTTTACATATGACATTTTCATCCCTGCCCAAGGGGTTGGTCTGTTGTGGTTTATGGATTTCTGAAGCTCAAGGCATAAATACCCCATTTGTTCATATGCTGGAGATACCTGGCCATTGTGGTGAGAAGTAGCATGCATAGAAGCCGAGATGATGACTATTGAGGTGCTATCTCCCCTGTAAAAGAAGATTTCCTGATTTCTTGCCTTTTACTCAGGCCATGACCTCATGTCTGGAGAAGCAACAGGATAGAGGAAAGAGGATTGCATTTAGAGTCCAAGGATCTGGGTACAAATACTTGTGTGACTGCTTAAATATCTGTTACTCTTCCTCTCTGGGTGGGGAGTAGGGGGGGTGGATGAGATGATTTTTACCTCTACCTATCTTGTATTTAACTGCAAACACACATATATAAATATAAACATATATATCTACATATAATTTATATATTTATTTATTTATTTCTAGTATTTGTTCTGTGTGTACTTCCCCATGTCCTCCTAGCAACCCTATTTGAATATAAGTTCCTTACAGCAGGAATAATTTCATTCTTTTTATTTGTATTCACAGGATCTAGCATGATCCTGGGCACCAATGCATATTGATGATTGATAACTATCTGTAGGGGAGAGGAGAGTTGATTAGAAAGAACATCACTCATCAATTGATATCTTCTTTCCCCACACTCTGTTCCCCTGACATCTCTCCCAGCTCAGTTGATTTCATCATAGAATATAAGGGACAGGTAAGAGAGACACATAGAACAACCAACTATGGTATAGTTGGAAAAACACTGGATTTTGAGTCAAAAGATTAGCATCCAAATTCTGGTCCTGCTGTTTTACATAAACTTAGAGTTCAGTGTTTATCATCTATATAAATCAAGGAGGTTGAACATGTAAAGACATTTTTAGCTCTTCATATCATCCATTTAATTTCAGTTCTTCTTTTACCTCATCTTTCTCTTTAGTGACTAACATAGGGCAAAGTCTGAAGTAGATACACTTCATGAATTTTGACTGATGACTTCCCTTGGTTTTTGGTGTCCACTGTCTCTCTTTTTTAATACCCTTACCTTCCATCCGTTTACTTTACTCCATCTAAGGAAGTGGTAGAGGAGGCCTGAGTCTTTTTTGATATACTGCGTGACTCAGTAAGTCTCTATGTGCCTCAGTTTCCCCATCCTTCAAACGGCTCCCCCCTCTCAGGGTGGGTGTTGGGAGCAGCACTGCAGTGTTGCAGTCAGTTGCTTTATAAATAGAAAGATACTTAACACCAACCCTGAAATTAAACACAGAGGATAGCTCTAGGCAACAGTTTTAAAAATGAGCATTGATTTCTGGGAATCTGTACATTGCATATTAAGCAGATTGGATGTAATTCCTAGGACACCGCTCCCCCCCCCCCCCACTCTTTAGCACAGATTGACAGACTGGGCTCTTCTTGCACTGATGAGAGAGTCAGTAATAGATGTCCCCTTGCTGTAGCTTCCCTTCTGAGACCGGCTGGACTTGAAGAGCTATGAGCCAATCGGGTGGTACATGCAAATGAAGGCTCCCTAGGTAGCTAATTATGCCCCGGGAAGTAAAGTCAATAATTCTATTAAGCAATGCCCCACCAGGTTGAAGCCTTTTAAAAAAATCCCACCTCAGTAGTTACTTCTTCTGCAAAGTCTTTTACAGGTTGTCTCTGGCAAGTCATATTTACATTGCCATATATCTCTAACATAAAGGCAGCTAGTGCATATAGTGCAGGAAGATTCCTCTTCCTGAATTCAAATTTGGCTTCAGATACTTGCTAGCTGTGTAACCCTGGACAAGTCACTTAACCCTGTTTGCCTCAGTTTACTCATTTGTAAAACAATCTGGAGAAGGGAATGAGAAACTACTCCAGAATCTTGGCCCAGAACACTCCAAATGGGGTGACAAAGAATCTATCATTACTGAAACTCCTTAACAACAATAGATTAGGATAAGTTATTTATCTATCTATCTATCTATCTATTTATTTATTTATTTATTTATTTATTTATTTGTCAGGAGGCAATGGGGTTAAGTGGCTTCCCCAAGGCCACACAACTAGGTAATCATTAAGTGTCTGAGGCCGGATTTGAACTCAGGTACTCCTGACTCTGGTCAGTTGCTGCATTCACTGTGTCACCTAGCTGCCCCTCTAAACCTTCTTTATCTGTAGCCTGTTTAAGATGACACAAGGTAGCAATGGCTAAATATTTGTTGTTTAAATTATTTTGACTGATAATTAATTTTGAGTTGACTAAGAATTAAAACTCCTGTGGGGTGACTAGGTGGAGCAGTGGATAGAGCACCAGCCCTGGAGTCAGGAGTACCTGAGTTCAGATCCGGCCTCAGACACTTAATAATTACCTAGCTGTGTGACCTTGGGCAAGCCAATTAACCACATTGAGTTGCAAAAAAACCCCTAAAAATCAACAACAACAGAAAAACTCCTGTGTAATAATTGATGGACCCTATTCGAGCTAGATTTGGTTCTATATTGGAATAACTGAGACACTGGTAGATTATTTAGTAGTTAAGAAAAAGAGGTTTACTTAGTCATAGCTAAGACATGGCATTCAGCATGAATACTGTAGCACTTGATTTGAGGAGGTGTGGCCCCTGTGGCCTCAGTATAGAAAACATCTGGTGATCAGAACAGGTGGTGACTTACAGGGTTTAGGGACTGCCCAATGCAGGGCCTCTGACTCCATGGAGATAGCCAAATTAATGTCCTTAGATGACCAGAAAGCCAGCTATGTCCAGAGGCCACCAGGAAACTGCCCAGGTAGGCTTGGTTTGAGTCAGAGTCCCCTTGGCCCAATTAAGTTCCAGGGACAAATTTGTCTCTATTCAAGGGGGAAAACAAACAAGCAAAAGACTAGCCTAATCCTAGTAGAGAATGATCCTATCACACACTGCTACCAATATTCAATTCATTTTTGTAGAATTTTAGTTCAAAGGGACCTCAGGAGTTATTTAGGACATCATCTATCTGTCTGCAGCACAAATATAATAATACTGACTTGATGGATTTCAGAAAAATCTGGAAAAATTTCATAAAATAATACTGAGTAAAGTGAACAGAACCAGAACATCATACACCTCAAGAGCCACATTGTATGATGATCATCTATGATAGACTTAGCTCTTCTCAGCAATACAATGATCAAAGACAATTCTAAAAGATACATCCAGAGAAAGAACCAAGGAATATGAATGCAAACCAAAGCATGCTATTTTTGCTTTTAAAATTTTGTTTTGTTTTTTCTTTCTTATGGTTTTTTACTTTTGTTTTGATTCTTTTACAACATAACTAATATGGAAATATATTGAACATTATTGTACATATATAACATATCAGATTACTCTCTATCTTGAGGAAGGGGAAGGAGAAAAATGGGGACTCAAAATCTTATAAAAATGAAGGTTGAAAACTATCTTTACATGTAATTGGAAAAAAATTAAAATTAAAAAATAATAATAGTATTGACTCTATTTGAAAACTTCTAGTGATTTTTTTGAATTGTAGTGCTGAAAGAAGACTTTTGAGAATCAACTGGGAGAGTAAAGAGATTAAATCAATCAATACTTAAAGAAATTAATTCAGGCAATTCACTGGAAGGTCAAATATTGAAGCTGAAGCTTAAATACTTTGGTTCCAGAATGTGAAGATGGAAGTCATTGGGAAAGATCTAAATGTTGGGAAAGAGTGAAGGCAAAAGGAAAAGGAGATGCAAGAGGATGAGGATAGGTAGTATCATGGAAGCAATGAACATGAACTTAGACTTGGAGAGATAGTAGAGGATAGAAGGGTCTAACCTACAACAGTTTATAGGGTCACAAGAGTTGGACACAAGTGAATGACTGAATAACAATAAAAATGATGCTACCTTTCTTTTTAGGAGCACCTTTATTTATTGGGGAGCTAGTCCTTTCTCATACTGAATTGAAACCTTTCTTCCTACAATTTTCAATTATGTGTCCTAATTTTGTATTTTTGGGACTAAGAAGAGGAAATGTAACCTTTCTTTATAACAACCCTTCAGATTCTTGAAGTGACAATGCCCCTCCTGAACCTTATCTCAAAAGGTAAATATCCCCTGTTCTTGAACTGATGCTCATATGATTAAAAAAACTTTAAAAACTATATAACGGGGCAGCTAGGTGGCACAGTAGATAGAATACTGGCCTTGGAGTCAGGAGTACCTGAGTTCAAATCCAACCTCAGACACTTAATAATTACCTAGCTGTGTGACCTTGCAGCAAGCCACTTAACCCCATTGCCTTGCAAAACCCCAAAAAACCCAAACCCCCAACCCCCCAAAAAAACCCTATATAATGTATCCTATGTGTGTTCAATAGGCCATGTGAGTGCCATAAGAATAGGAGTATTCTTCCTTTTTTCCCCATAGTACCCTTAATTCCATAGTGCAATGGGTGCCTAGTTCACAGTGCTTACTAATACTCATAGATCTTCCCTCATTTTACAGGCAAGCACAGAGTGAGGTGATTTATAAGGTGGAGAATGGTGAAAGAAATCTGTCTTGGTAGAAAATACAGAGCTAAAGAAGCTCAGTTTCACTAGTGTTGAATTTAGCATTTCAGTTAGTTAATCTCCACATGGGTAATGGAGCTATTTCATCTAACCCTGTGACTTAATATATACTATGAGCCATGAGGAAATGAAACCTGAGCCTGCCATGTGAACTCTGTTAGGAGGCTCCTGCTGGCTCCATGCGGATAATGGAGAGCTGACCTTGTCTCCCCAGCTGGCTTGTAACTCTTTTAGAACCTATGGCTTAAGCTTTTCTACATATAAGCACTCAGTCTTTGTAATGACTTATATGGTCAGTCATTTCCCCTTACCCAAGTGCTTCTTTGATACTTTCTTATGGTTTGAAGGTGACTCTGGATCTTTTGAAATCTCTTATAAGGAGCATAAACTATATCCAATACTAGTTAAACCTCCTATAGGGGAGTTTTTTCTAGTGTGGGTCCTATGGCTAACTGTGTCTTTTGACCAAGAATTAGCTTAACTTAAGGGAAGAGACTCATCCTCAGAAGATTAACTTACCATATGATTAATTGTTTTTATTAGAGCAATTTGCAAGGACTTTCCACTAAGATTGTGATCTGCAGGAGTGGTGTGTTTAGCAGATTAAAAAAACAAAGAAACCAAAAACATGGAACAATTAGGGATAGACTAGCTCTATCTGCTTTTTCATTGGTATAGGGAAGCCTCAGATGAAGGAATTTCCTTTATTAATGTAAGGAAGCATTTTCTAGGTAGATTTTAGTCTTGAGAGGTACCTGGGGCACCAAGAGGTTAAATGGCTTGCATCAGGGTCACTGAGTCTCTATCAATCTCAAAAGTAGGTCTTGGATCCAGGTCATCTTGGGTCCAAAGCTGGATCTCTAGCCACTGTAGCATATTGTCTCTCTCATTGACTAATTAAAACTTTTAGTAAGGACCTCCTATGCACAAAGTACCCCCCCCTTTTTTAGAAAGATTTTATTTAGTTTGAGTTTTACAATTTTCCCCCATTCTTGCTTCCTTCTCCCCCCTCCCCCCTGCCCCTACAGAAGGCATTCTGTTAAGTCTTTACATTGGTTTCATGTTATACATTGATCTTGGTTGAATGTGATGGAAAGAAATCATATCATTAAGGAAGAAAAATAAAGTATGAGATAGTAAAATTATATAATAATATAATGGGGGTTTTTCTAATTTGAAGGCAATAGTCTTTGGTCTTTGTTCAAAGTCCATAATTCTTTTTCTGGATGCAGATGGTATTCTCCATTGCAGATAGCCCAAAATTGTCCCTGATTGTTGCACTGATAGAATGAGCAAGTCCATCATGGTTGATCATCACCCCCATGTTGCTGTTGGTGTACAGTGTTTTTCTGGTTCTGCTCTTCTTGCTCAGCATCAGTTCATACAAATCCTTCCAGGCTTCTTGCAGGGCATTTCTTTTGGAGTCTTGAAGTAAGTTCATTCATGCCATTAGTCAAAGGTGATAGGCTATTTTGAGTAAGTTGAAGAAAATAAGATTTCCTGTGTATTGAACATAAAAGTGCTTAATGAATATTTGTTGTATTGTATTGAATTAATGATCAATTTTTGGAAAATGAGCAATCAAAAGAATAAGAATATTTATATGCAAAAGTTGTTTGACTTAAAAGTGATTTGTCCAAAAGTATAGTCTTTACTCCTTGGTAAACCTTTCTGGTCCTTTCAGTCACCTCTTGACACTTGTCCCTGAAGGCAAACTAAGGGGTGGGGAGCTTAGGTTCAACTAGAGGGAAAAAAATCTTGATTTGCAGTAGGAGAATTTGACCTAGTCTGTAAAGAAAGATTTTCCATTTTCAGGGTAGTGAGATGGGGGGGCAGTCTCTTTGTCAAAAGCTTTTCTTAATTTAAAAAATAAACCAAAAAACCTCCAAAAGAGTTGGCCATTCCCCATGGGAGGTAATGTGAATTGACTATTTCAAATGTGCGTCTTGTCTTTATATTGACATTTTAAGGATAAGGACAATATCTTATGGATATTTTGTATCAGTTCAAAAATGCCGATTATGCCTAGAGTGTCAGGGGGAGATACACAGTTTAGTTTAGATGAGACTTAGCCTTTTTCCTCAAGGAACTTCTAGTTTAAAAGAGATGAGGCACACAAGCAGACAACTTTAATTACAGTAATTCATATTTCTATAAAACTTTAAGGTTTACCATATGTTCCTTCACAGCAACTCTGTGAAGTGTTATAAGAATTATCACTCTCCTATTGTAAGCTCAGAGAGGTTAAGTAACTTGCTTGATCAAGATCATATAGTTTCCAAGTGTCAGAGGTGGGATATGAACTTAGATCTATTAAATTTTTCTCCTGGCATTTTCCTCCTCCCTTTTCTGTGGTGCATCGATCTGCTATTAAGTGGTGAGATATGGGAGCAAGGTTCATAACAAAATTATTTGGGATGTTCAGAGTCTAGTTAGTAAATACTTTGAATTGAATGGAATAATTTGGACCAGGATCAGGCAATCTCATGCAGCTGAGTAGCTCCTACTTGATTCTTCCATAGCAGAAGTTCTTTTTTCTTTCTTCTTTTTCATTCCCACTTCTCTTCTCATTCTTTTTTTCCCTCATCCATCCTCCTCTGAATCTTATGCTAAGCAGGGTCTCAGTAAATATTTATTGATTGAATCTCAGAATCATAGGAGCTATGTGATTTTGGCAAGTCATTTAATCTCTCCCAACTCTTAGTTTTCTCATTGGTAAATTGAGTATACTAATGCTTGTACTACTTATTTCACAGGGTTATTGTGAGGACAGTTAACTTTGAAGTACTCTAGAGTTATGAGTTCTTATAAGTGTTACATATAAATAATCTTAGAGCTAGGTATGGATCTTCAGTATAACCTTTTCCTCAACTGGAGAAAGAGAGTTCAATGAGATTTAGATAATCTTTAAGGCTCCTTTCAACTTTTACATCCTATAATATTGTCCAATTCTTTGTTTTTACAGAGAAGGAAATTGATACCCAGAGAAGTGAAATAAATTTCCCTAAATATCACAATAGGGTAGAAACAAGACCAAAATTCAAATATCCTGCAATCTCTTAAGATCTCAGCAATTTTCCCAACTAGCCTGGTAACTTTTAACTTGGATATCTCTTCTGCTGATGTGATAGGACTTCTAGTAAGTCGCTTAGTCTCACTGAGGACTCTCAACTGATATCTTGTTTGAGTGTTATCCTGACTAGGACAAGATAATGGGATGTCTGCTGTGCTCAGGGAGATTCCAGGATGTTATTCTGAATACTTAGTACTTAGGAAGTAATCTTTCAGGGCAGGGACACCAGCTGAGCTCCGGTCACTCACATCCATCCATACAGTTATTTTATGTGATTCTCAGATTCAAATGCTATAATTGAGAGGAAGCCTTGAGAATAGAGGCAGAGAGGATTTCTAAGCTCAAGTCTGGGGGGGGGGTTGACTACAGTCGGGACTTTGTAGCCAGGGTTCTGACATGATGGTGGGAGATATCCGGTGCCCCACTCCAGCTGGAGTATGATTGCTCTCCCTCTGATGTGGTTTCTTTCAGGAGGTTGAGGGAATGAAAGTTATTCACTAACTTTTGAACAAAAGGAAGATGTGATTTGAGCAATGCTGGCCTTCAGATGCCCCAGATTCCTTGGGAGAGGTTAGCTCCTAGAATAGAATGTCAGAGCTGGAAGAGATTTTAGAGATCATCTCCTCCAATCCTCTCATTTTATAGAGGAGGAAACTGACCTGGAGAGGTGAAATGATTCTCACATGCTGGCATTAATCAGGAACTGTGAGAAGCTGGAAATAGGCTCTTGAATTAGGAGGAGGGGAGATTGTTTATAGCAACCCTAGTGTCAGCATTGAGCCTCATCCTGGAATCATAGATAACTCAGTCTAGAAGGCACCTCCTAAAGTCATCCAGTCCATTCCCCTGTCTTCGGGTAGGGAAATGTGACCTCGACCAATAGTCATAGGGATTATTAGCTTTCTTAGTCAGCTGCTTCTCATATTTAATTATCCTTTGCATGAGGAGTTATAGTTGGTCATTAGCTAAAAGCTTCCTGCTATGATTTAACAGCAAATCTTCTGACTCTATTTTGAGTTGGTCTCTCCTAGGATGAAAAAAGCTGTATCTAGCATTAGCTTTGTATTTGAACCAATCTATCGTAATTACAGACAGGACTCTAGTCAAATGAAATACAAGATTAGTTTTTGGAATATTTTAATATTTCAGTTTCATCCTAGTTTTTAAAAAGAGAGAAACGTATAGATTAAATTCTGAATTAAACTGGCTCATAAAGTTTGCTCCCCCACTCCCTCCTGAGGCCATTTTTGGTTTGGTTTGCTATTCATTTAAAATAATTGCAGCATTTGGTTTCAGTTGAAAGAGACCTCAGAGGTCATTTATTCCAACTTATACAGTTCATTCCAAATTTTGTTTAACTCTTAGTTTAGGAATGAATGGGTTTTACTTACTGTGTGATCCTGAGTAAGTCACCTTACTCTTCTGAGTAAAATTGGAATAATAATATTTAAATTTAAATTTGAAGGACTATTTTAAGAATCAAATGAGATTCTATGTTTTGAAACTTATAAATGCTATCAAAGTATAAGATTTTGCTATTAGATTCTTCCCAGTTTGCAAATAGAAACCTTTAGGCAGTAGCAAAAGAACTGATGGATTCAGGATAATTCAGAGGTGGCATGCAGAGCTCAGAAATTGAAATCCAGAGTTCTGATACCTAGAATAGAGCTCTATTTAATAGATGAATATGACTTCATAGGACTAAATTGTGTGGCAAGATTTGTCTTGCTTCTTTTCCCATTAACTACATAACTTGCTTTGGTATCCCTTAAGCACATTTCCATCTTTGAGAGCTAATCCAGCGATTATCTATGCAGCTGGATAAATCTTGGTGGCCAGATGTGGGCTTCTACAGATGTCAGAGAAACCTTATAAATTGCCATTGCTATAATTTCACACCTATAAAAAGTGTATATTACCTTGGGAAGTCATTCCATGTGTTTTAAAGCCCCTGTGAACTATATATGTTATGGTTTAATATCCAATGTGCAGTAAAATTCAAAGCAAAACCAACTAACAAATTCATTTATTTTGATCCTCTATATTTCAACTCTAATTCTAATTAAATATTCTATTTAAAAAAAACAACTATTGTCTTCCCTACAGTTTGGGAAGTCATTGATTTGGAGACCGAGGCCTTGGAGGTCTATCCTGACTCTGTCACTTAAGTACCTGTATGACCTTGTGCAGGTCACTTAACTTTATTGGCCTCAGTTTCCTTATCTGTAAAATGGAGTTGAACTAGATGGTCTTTAAAGATCTGTCCAGTTTTTGTAGTATATTAGGGCTTTTACATTTTTTCAAGTTTGCCTGAATTTCATACATTTCATGGCCAGGATGCAAGAGCAATGTTTTACATTGTTAGCTTGCTTAATTAAAATTCAAATTCTTTTTTCAAGTTCAAAATTTTCAAGTTCAAATTCAAGTTCAAATTTACTCTTCAAGTTTATTTTATTTTATTTTTCATTATCAGTTATTTCTTTTCCCTCCTCCCAACTGCCTCCCACTGAAAAAGGGATAAGAAAAAATACAAAATTTGCAATATATGCAGTCAATCAAAATAAATTTCCGTATTATCCCATTTGATTGCGTTGAAAAATGAGTGCCTCATTCACTTCTAACTCCATCACTTTCCTGTTAGGCAGTGGGTAGCATTCCTTATCTCTGGTTCTTTTGAATCATATTGATCATGGTTCTTAAGTTAAAGCATAGATTCTTAAGTTAATAAATGTTTATTCTTCATGTAAAACCAGAAAGAGGATTTTTGTCTAATAAACTTGCTGATTCATTTGATAATCCATGCTCAATCAAATTTGGAGACAATGGCATAATGCTGATGAGACAGCTATTGTGTTAGATAACAGAATCAGGATTAAAAATGATCTTGGCCAGATAGGAAAAATAAAAATAAAACTAACAAGATGAATTCTAATAAGATGAATGTTCTGCATATCAGGGGGGGAAATCAAATGGCCAAAGGTTTACCAAGGGTCCTTGAGTAGCTCTAGGACATCAGATGCCAAGAGAATATTTTAACCATCCTTGCCCTGGTTTCTTTCCCCCATCCTGTTTCTTTCCCTCACAAACTGGAAAGTTAATGAACCACTTTTATCCCTTTCTGGAACAAAGTTGATGGTAACATATTGGGGTATGTTGTACAGGAATTATTTTTCTGGTATGGACTGAACTAGGTGCTTCTAATTTCCCTTTCTAATAAGTATAATTCTTGTGCCCAAAAAGTAAAGCTGCTTTCTGAGCAGAATTAGACTCCCTGAGGAAGACCAGATGTCTTGAAGGATGGGATAAACTGACTCTGTCATCCCTTCAAAATCCTTAGCCATTCTATTAAAAGGCAGGACTTGATAGCAAGATTCTCCTGTCTTGGCTTGACTCCTCTACTATCCTGGATTTGCCATTGCAACCTGGTCTTTTGACTATATCCACCATTAGATTCAGTATCTGTTCCTGCTTACAAGCATTCTTCTTCCCCTGGTCTGTCCCATTAGTTAATCTTCCTTAGAGGGGTGTTCACTTTTGATTGGTGAGCTTGGATTTCCTAGAATGAAGCTTCTAACCACATTCTTGAATAGCCAAGCTCATAATCTGAATATCAGGATTCATCTATCAGTTTTCTTTCTGCATTTTGTTCTTAATACCTTCTGGTTTTGCTTGCTTGTACCTTCATTAATTTCAGCCAAACTTGACTCAGCACTACTTTCTTACTTCTTCCCATCTCCCTTCCTCAACTCTGATATACATTTAGAAATACAGGATGGGTCCATGAGGAAAATAATTGGTGATGCTAGTTGGCTCAATATGTCACCAGTGAGATATGGCGAACAGAAAAATCCAAAATATGCTTTGGGGGATATTTAATAGAATTTTAGTCCCTGGAAAAGAGAGATGATGTCTCTCTATTCTAGTCAGAGAATGTCTATATTTTGTACAGTTCTCAACACCACATTTGAGAAAGGATGTATTTTTGCTTAAGTGTAGATCTAACTAGATCACTTCCCTATTCAAATCCTAGCAGTTCCCTAGTGCTACTAGGGTCGGATTTGAATGCCTTCGTTAGCTTTTAAATAATTTAAAGTGAAACTTAAAAAAAAAAGGTTTTGCCCCATCTTTTGTTTCTACTTTCATAACCTGACTGCAACCTCTTTCTGAAATCATTGTACATTATTTTTCTGTCTATATTCTACAATCCAACCACTTTCTTTGTTTCTTGAACATGATGATAGTCTATCTCCCTTCTCCAGACTTTGAACTGACTGACTTCGTGTCCAGAATGCACTTCCTACTTACCTCTGGCTAATGGAATCCCTCTCTTCCTTCAAACTCAGCTCAAGTGTTACATTTCACTTTGTTTCACCTTTCAAATCACCTTACATTTAAACTGCTCTGTATTATTTCTTATACATATCTTCCTTCCTTCCTTCCTTCCTTCCTTCCTTCCTTCCTTCCTTCCTTCCTTCCTTCCTTCCTTCCTTCCTTCCTTCCTTCCTTCCTTCCTTCCCCTCCCTTTTCCTTACTTCTTTCTTTATTCCTTTATTTAGTGATCATTGCCAATACAGACTGAAGAATTGTCCATTTTTTTTGTCTTTGTATCCACAGCAGTGTACTTGCCACATAATAGACTCTTGATAAATATATAATAAGCATGTTTGCCAGTGGTATTTTCTAACATTTCAGAGTATTTTTCAGTATTCAAATTGAAAACAGGTTTTCCCAGCTTTTCTTCTTTCTGCTGATGACTACATTAGTTATATCAAGGGCTGGAATACTACATCACTTCCTCAAAATGATCCATGATTATTCAAAAGAGACTGGCCTAAACAACTCACAGAAACAAAACAACTGGCTGAAAAGTGTATATTACTTAGATTATGACATGTATTTGGATGGTCAGCCCAGTAGGAAGGTCTATCAATAATTAGATCTTGGAAAGGCATTGCATATTGGCCATGGATTAGAGCAAGAATTGCCTTGAAAGAGGAGAGCTTGCTGGACTTGATAGAATTTGTGAAAATGTGCAGCATTTTCATTGATTTACCAGACTGAGCCCTGCCATTAAAATCCATTTTTTTTGGTTTTCTTTTGTTTTATTGGTAAAAAATATTTAGAATTAATCATGAAACATTACCATCTCAAAAGATTTAGGATTTCATGGTGCCCTGAAACGATGGGTTTAAGTAGGCAGTATCTTATTATCACAAAGTAATATAGAAGGTATCATCACACCGACTCTGGGGAATTGATATTACGGGCTGGTCCTGTAGTGAGATAATCCAAATGCTGGATTGTCAAGCCTTGCACATTGGGTAGATTCTTTAAGGACCATCTAGAGAAGGACATCTATAAGAATTACACGGGATGAGAAGGAATAGATAGTTTTCATTTTGTACTGAAGTACCTTTATCAATAAGATCACAGATCTTTAGACCTGCCTTTAAAGCAGAATTCTTAATCTTTTTTTTCTATCACCATTTTAGTAGTCTGGTGAAGCCTGGTTTTTTTTTTCCTCAGAATAAGATTTTAAATGTATAAAATACATAGGATTAAGGGGCGGTTAAGTGGCATGGTGGATAGTCAGGAGGAATTGAGTTCAAATTTGACCTCAGATAATAATTTCCTAGCTATGTGACCTTAGGCAGGTCATTCACTTAACCTCATTGCCTTGCAAAAGCAAAAACAAAACAAAGCAAAACAAAACACTATGCTTGACTCTGGGGACATAAAAAATTTAGATGGGATATATTCTCTCCCTCAGGAAGCTTACAGTTTAGTAGAGCAAGGGATAAGATACGAAACTGTAATAAATATTATATACATTCAAAATACATAGGATTACAAAGGAAAACAATTATACAGGGTGTTCCAAATGTTAGTACATAGACTTTTAGAATACCCTATATTGAAATAACTACCAAAATGTTACAAGTTAAAAACTCCTGCATTAAAAGATGAGGAAGAATTTTCTGATAATTAGAGCCTGAAGTGAAATTTCATTGCCTTTCAACAAAGTGTCTCCAGGCATTCTGTCCCCAACTCCCTCCCCATTTTTCCTCCCCGCAGGATGTAAGTAAAAGCTATGATTACTTGTCCGAAGTATTGAGGAGTATTCTGTACTGGTGAGAGGTTGAGCTAGGTGACTTTGAAGGGCCTTTTTAACTCTAAGATTCTGTAATTCTAAGTTTCTAACCATTGTTACCTACTGCAAGAGGATGATTTTTTCTTCTTTGTTAGCTCTAATAGATTTGACAAGCTGCTTTTGATACCTTGTTCCTGAGTAGGAAGCCCAAACTGCAGCCAGAATCTAAGCTGATTGAAAGGTGATGCCATCTTCATGGAGTCTGTTATAAACATTGTGGGTCATAAAAGGATTTTTTTGAAGTCAGTGCAGACCAATATGTGTGATTAGCTGGAAATTATGCTTATTTGGGCCAAGGTTAAAGAGGATTGCAGAATGCTTAGGGAACAGACTGTCCTTCATTCTTCCTTCCCATTTTCTTTTCTTCCCAGAGAAGAGATGAGTCACCAATCCCCCCTCCTCTTGAAAAGTGGGGTGTAAGCTAGAAGATTAGGGAAACTAATTATCCTATTAATTCACACATCAGACAGACTTTCTCCTTGGGAGATGTGGTTCTGACTGGAAGAGGAAGCTGTTAATTTGCTAATACTAGCTACTGGCAGAGGGTAGGGCAGCTGAGGGTGGGAGATCAGAAAGCTATTAGCACCCCCACCCCCCCCCCCCGCCTTGTTTCTCTTTTTTTTTATTGTCCTGCCTTACTTTATCCCTCTCTGTCTTTTTCTTATGCTCTGTTTATTTCTCCTTTTGGGGGTAAAAGTGGAAATTGGGGATACCGACTCTCATCTTTGTTCTCTAAGTTTGCCTTTTGGTTTCCTTATTTTCCTCAGATGATGCTCTTGCCTTAGTCACACTGCATTATTTCCTCATGCTGAGATATTAACCTTTCAACTCTAGTAGGTTTGGTTTGGATTTCAGGTTTTATTCATCAATCAATCAATCAGTCTAAAAAGATTTATTGAGTACCTACCCATCATTGTACTGGGGACTGAGAGGAACACTGTAAGACATTGTAAGACATTGCCCTGGTTGTGACAAATTCTGCATCTCATGGAGTAAATGTTTCTAGGACCTAAAAATACATATGTCTGGGGATAGATTCATTAATGTTTGCTCCAAGTTTCATCACCTCGACCCCTAACAAAACTGGATATACTTTCTATCTGCACAATCCCATACATAGAGGCAAGACATATCCTCTCACTGTATCAGAACCCAGAGCTCTGGGAAATAACAATGCACTTACACTCCTAATATTAGGAAGAAAGACCACCAGAAGGTGTAATTCCTTCCCTAGAGAACTGAAGTATAGTGTCCTCAGCATTGTTCATAGGGATTAGAAGGTGGCTAGTGCCAATATTACCTGCAGGGATATGAACTCTTTTTTTGGTGATTATGGTATGGTCAGTGGACAGGAAGAGTTGCTGTTGTATTATCTATGTTCTATGTAGTCATAATAACTCCTGAACTGTTTTTTCCCTTTGATCTTATTGTTTCAGAAACATAAGTGACTGTTTGCTGCCACCTGTGCTCAAGGAGCTTAAAATTTAGATGGGGAGAAAAAACTTGAAACAATTAAGAGGACAAGTATGTGGTACTGATTAAAAGATGCAATTAGGATTCAGAAAACAGTTGGTTAATGTAGTCTGGAATGATTAGGAAGGTTTTCTAGAGGAGATGAAACTTGAGTCAGGCCTTGAAAGATAGGTAGAGCCTAGAAATTGAGGAAATAGAGCTGAATATCTCTAGAAATCAGACAAAATTCTTCTTTTCATCATCATCTTCAGTTTATGAATTAAGTACTTTTTAGGCTAGAGAGCCTTTTTAAATGGTGGACGAAAGGGTTTTCTAATCTTATTTTTTATCTTTAATTTTTTCATCATTCATGTTTGCATATATACCCCACCTTCTTCAAGCAGGCTATTTATCTTAACAAGGATTAAAGAAAAAGAAAAAATAAGATATTGAACAAAATCAATCACCACATCATTTGCGTCTGACTATATTCCAAATTCATTAATCTTCACCTCTGCAAAGAGAAGGGTATAATTATTTCAGCTCTTTTCAGGGGCCAGGACTGGTCATCATATTAAACACAGCATTCAATTTCTTTTTTGCTCTTTCAGCTGTAATTACTGTGTATATTGTTTTCATGGTTCTTATTTCATTCTGTATCAGTTCATACAACTCTTACCTAGCTTCTCTGAATTCTTTGTATTCCTCTTTTTTTTTTTAACAGTGAATTACATTTATGTACTCTAATTTGTTTATTATTTCTTAGGGGGAAAGTGTTTCAGAAAAATACATCCTTACCAACAAGGAGCTTTTAGCTATAACAGGTCACAGACATGGATAGACATAAAAGTCGGAGAGATAATCAAATACCATGTTTGATAAATTCCTGAATAGTGTGAAGGTTTACAAAAGTTGATATGATTTGATGAACAAAGAGTATGGGTAAAAATTTGCCTGATGTAATGGAAACATACTTGGATTTTTGGAATCAGAATATTTGGATTCAAATCCTGCTCCTATTTTTTATCTACATGACCGAACATAAGCTACTTCATTTTTTTGGCACTCAGATTCCTCAGTTATAAAAAGGGATTAGACTATATAATCTATATATTGCTGAATTTTAGTCTGTTATCTGGTTTTTCACTTAGTTTTACTCATGTGATCTTAGGAAATCATTTATCTCAGTTTCCTTATTTGTAAAATGATCACTAAGGTCCCTTTTATCACTGAATTGCATAAAGTAGTTGCATTATATCCAGGCAGTCTTTAGCAGAGAAAAGATTCATAGAGAAGAAAGTGAGATTCAAGTAAGTGTTTGAGTGATGGAATGAGAGAACTCTTTTGGAGTTGAAATCAAATCAACACTTGTTTATGGGGTTCTGTATTCAAAGTAAAAATCTATAGAAGGGTTGAGGTGCAATGCTGCCTGAACATGAGGGAGAAAAGATGAGGTGTAAAAGACCCTTGGGGATTCCTTCCAACCCTAGTTTCTGTGCTTTTGCTCTACCAGGAAAATCTAATGACACTTTTCTAATCTAGTCAATCAATATACTTCTTTTCAATGTGGGCAGCTGGTACAGTTTGGAGTTGGACATTCATCAAGGGGAGAGATCCCAGGGCTTCCTAATTAGAACATCTACTACTTTTCTTCCAGGTGCTGATGTTGCTTAAATGTAGCAATTAGGACTGCAGTTGCTGGGAGCCCTCAGGCACTTTTGAACTTTACTTGCGTGGGGATTTTTGTTGGTTCCCAGATTTTGGAATGGAGCACATTCTAACAAGAATCATACATTTAGAGCTGGAAGAAATGTCAGAGACCATTCTAGTGCAACACCTTCATTTTACAGATGAGCAAACAGGTCTCAAAGAGAGGAAATAATTTGCCTAAGGTCACATGAGGTAGTAAGTAATAGAGTTGGGATTCAGACCTAGATTATCTATATTCAATGCCCCATCCTTAGTGGACCTTAAATAACATAGTTCCATCCTTACAACTAAGAAAACTAGGGCAAAAGGGACTCATGTCCATTACAGATACTAAGCATCGAATCAAGACTCCGAGTTGGAAGGAAACTTAAGAGATATCTAGATCAACTTGAAAGAGAATTTTCTCCTAAATGTATCTGGTTGGAAGACTTCTTGGGATGAAGATGGGGAAACCTATTACCTCATTTCTCCTTGGCAGAGAACATGGTTCTTATCTCTTCTATGATCCTCCTCTTTTCATCAATATAGCTTTTTAAAAAACCTACTAGATATTTTTTTACTCTTTAGGTTTCCTTGTGAGCCTTAGCTCATTCTCACTTTTAGCCCTTATAACTGTGCTTTTATAGGATCATGTCACACTTCCTTCTCTGAAACTTGCCCTTGCTTTCATCTTCTCTTTTAAAAAAATCTAAATTGGTTGATGAATTCTCTAGGTAGTTTCCTTAGTCTGTTTAGGTAACTGCCCCTCTTTCTTTTTTTATATATTAGAATTTCAGTATTGAAAGTCTTCAGTTCTTTATTGACTGACTTTCTTTTTTGATAGAATTTTGGATCAAAAGAGCCCTTTGAAATCTGTTCTCCCCAAATTTTGGATACAACTTAGGTTATGCCTATTTTTTCTCTCCTTTGTCACAAATTACAAGAGAAAGTAGTATCTCCCTCATCTCCTTCCCCAATGTCACCATTTTCAAATGAAATAATTTCTTTCTTAGTGAGATCTACTGTAGAATTTCTTCTTGTTGGTTCTTCAGTCTTTTCAAGGATGAGGTTGTCTTTGTGAATCTAATGTCAGAGAGAGAGAGAGCTCAAGAAAGTGGCTGGATAATTGAATTAAAATTAAATTCTCCATCTTAAGATACAGTCTGGCATCATGCTAGATATAGAGTTAGGAAGATCTGAGTTTGAATTCTGCCTTGAGAAACTTAACAGTTTGCAACCTTGGGCAATCTCCTTGAACCTCAGTTTCCTCATTGGTAAAGTGGAAATAATAGTGGTATCTCCCTCATAAGACTGTTATATAGATCAGATAAAATTATGTATCTTTCAAATCTCAAAGAATGATCCTTGGGCTCTTATGGTAAATTTGAAGAGTAGGAAGAATTTATCAGTGATCTTTATTGAATGTTTGTGTTTCTGTTATGACCAAATGACTGTTGGCTATGCTCAGACTTCAAATTGGTTTCCCACTGAGAAGGTAGAGACTCTATAGTTTATTGGAATAATTAAGTTCCTTAATGAAATAAAGAATGTTTTCACTGTGATAAGCTGTTGAGTCTTCAGAGGAGGGAAACCAGGATGATGAAGGGTTTTGAGTCCATGTCATAGTGATCAGTCATATTGGCTTTCTTATTGTTCCTCACACACGGTACTCCAGTGCTTCCCATGCATGGAATTGCTTCCTTAGATCAAGTTTCACCCCTGGATGAAGTCTTTCCTGATCCTTCAGATGCTAGTATTCTCCCTGATAAGGTTATCTTGTATCCCCTTTATGTGTTTGCATATGTTGTCTTTCTTGTTAAACTGTAAGTTCCTTGAGGGTAGCTATGCCTTTGCTTTCATATTTGTATTTCTAATGCTTAGTATATAGTGTCTAAAATATTAGTAGAAGAAATTGGAAATTCTTAGCCCTAAGAAGAGAAGATTGAGAGGACATGAGAGCAACATTCAGAAGGGTTGTCTTATGGTTGATGGCCTTAGACTGTATCTCCTTGTCTTCAACTAGGCAGCTAGGTGGTACCTGGATAGATTGCTGACCCTGGAGTAAGGAAGATCTCAGTTTAAATCTGGTCTTAGATACTTAGCTATGTGAACCATGGCAAGTCATTTAACCTTCATCTGCCTTGGTTTCTTCAACTGTAAAATGGGGATAATAATATTTCTGGGTGTTGTGAAGAGATTTATAAAGTGACACATAGAAGGCACCATATAAAATGCTTTTTCCTTCCCTTCAGAAGGCATAACTGGGAATAATATGTATTCAAAGAGGCAAATTTAACTTTGATGTTAGGAAAAAAACCAACTTTGTAATAATTTAAACTGTCTCTAAGTGGACACATGCTTGGTCTTACTGACAGTGGACTTGAATTTAGCTGTCAATGAAAGTAGTGTAGAGGCCCTGGATCTTATGGCTAAAAGGCAGTAGTTCACGTCCTTCCATTTAATCATCATGTATCTTACAGTATGCTAATTTATAATAGTAATACATATACTGCCCTATAGGGGCAGATCAAATGAGCTAATATATATATATATATATATGAAATTTATGACCTAAGTGTACTGTAAATGATAGTTGTTATTTTATTCTATAATTTATATGTAAAGAAATTATATTTATATTACATATTACTATTATGATGTTTGGTTTTTTATAATCATATGATCAGTGCTAAGTAAAGACTTTTGATGATAAGCTTAAAGATGTGGGCAGAGTGGAGGTTGGGAAGTGATTTGTTCATGGTTGCCCCGGGAGCCAGATCCAGGAATAGAACCCAGAAACTCTCAATCTAGTTCAATACCAGCTCTCTAAAGTCTAACCTCTTGATTCCTCCAAGCACCTGAAAGAGATGCTGTGGGGAAAAGGGAAATATGCAATTTGCCATGTGGATTTGAGTACTGGATTGTAGAGGAAGAATGTTTGAGTCTTCCATTTTGCTCTCCCCTCCTCCATAATGAGATAGCTATATCACACTGTTCTCCACCTCTGTCCCAGTCCAGCCTGCAGCTACGTGCTACAGTTAGAGTCTCAGAGCTTAAAATAGAAGGCTGAGCTGGCAGATTTGTACGAGGGGAGCTTGCCTGGGGGTATGATGGTGGCATCTTTCTCTAGAGGAATAGCAGGATGGAGTCAGGCTCCCTTTGCACTTAGTTGAGGTAGATGGACCTTATGGGGTCTTGGGGGCATGATATAAGATTGAGTCCATTTTGCAGGAGAGTATGTATATACCAAAATAGAGTAAGATGGAAGACTTTTGAGTAGGTGGGAAGGATGGGGAATTGTCCTTTATGTCATTGGCCTTGGTAGGGCCTCTTTTAAGTAGTAGTACCATGAACTTAACCTCAGAGCTGTCATTCTAAAGACCACAAAGTTGTCAAGATTTCATGTTTGCTTTGGAATTTTTTCTTACCCTTTGCTCCTTTACCTGGGATGCCTAGGACTCTAAGTGAGACTGAGTGAGGTTAGAGAACTGGGGCAGAGAGAGTATGAGGCTTGAGGAGCACTAGGTGATAAGGTTCAGATGAAGTCAAAGAGATCTTGACTCCTAGTTGGACATATACACTGCCCACTGGATTGCCTTCCAGACCTCACCTACTGGGGATACCAAGAGTGAAATCTAGGATTGAATCTTATAAGTTTGAATGGATTGTTCTTCTCTTGGGGAGCCCTCTTCATTGTCTCTCTCTCCCCTTCTAGGCTATTTGTGTGGTGGAAGAATGAGGATGAAAGCAAAAGGACCTATTAGTAGATACCATAATGTCTTCTTTATGACTTATTTTTTTAGCAATATAATGAAAGGAGCACAGAATTGGGAATTGAGAGATCTAGCTTCATTGGTTTTGCCACTAACTAGCTATGTCACTTTATCTTTCTAGGCTGCAGATTGCTTGTCTATAAAATGAGTATTTTGACCTAGGTAATGTCATTCTTGTAACTCTAGCAATCTAGGAGGAAGAGTAGTCTTTGTAGAAATCTTAGGCAGATGAGGGACTAGGTGAGGGATTGGCTTCCCTGTCTTGCCCACTAAATCCTTAGCAGTCATCTTATAAAGGGGGCACGGGGGTGGAACTGACCAGAGAGAAGGGAAAAGCCTGGAAGATAATTTTCCTTCCCTTGTTGCCCAAGGTTGGAGATCAGAGTCAACTTTTTAAAGCTAAGAGATCTAAGCATTCATTTGATTTTAATTGCTTCATAAAAATCACTTCTAATACACTAGACTTCTTTTACTGTCAGCATTTATAAAGTGAAGTGGCAGATGGATCCTTTAGTTTGGTCATTACTGGAGGGATGGTGGATTGGATCCAGGGACTTGCAGTAATTGTACTGCATGATCCCAAGAAGCCTTGTCATGGTTGCCTCTGAGTAGGTTTTGATCCTATCCTTGCCCCTCCTTGCAAACATCCAATCACCCTGTCTTGTGGTTTCAGGGACAGACTTCCTGTTCAGGTCCCTTCCTACTTTATTTTCAGTGTATCTCCTCAATTAATGCACTGTGAAATCCAAAAGAGTCTATGCAGAGGATAGAATAATGGAATTATTCCCGTACTTATGTTCTCCTGGTTGGTGCTTCTTAAAGAAGAAGCCCTTATCCTGATTGAGAGAAGTGCTGTGATAACCTAAATTACTGAGTGGTTCTGAAGAGGTTTGCTATTATTATTATTATTATTATTATTATTATTATTATTATTATTATTATTATTGTTTCTCTGTTGTATATGCTTGTTTGGTGTGTGTATGTGTGTGTGTGTGTGTGTGTGAGAGAGAGAGAGAGAGATTGAGAGATTATTATGTGTTCTTAGAATGTTAAGAGCATCTTTACTCTATAGATATCCTAATATAACACCAAACACAGGTTGCCTCACTTAAATACAGTTCACAAAAGAATGAAGGATAAACAACACTAACAGTTGTGGGGGTAGGGAAAGATGTGATTTTGAAGTGGGGAAACAGACAACCTGGGTTGTAATGCTGGTTTTGATTTGTTCTGTGATGTCTGGCAAGTCTCCTTATCTTGACAGACGACTTTTTCTTCAACAGTAAAATTGGAATGGTGACAGCAACTTTGCCCCTTGTGTTAAGAGTAGGAAAACTCTTGGGAGAAAGAGTTAGAAAGTGCTGGAGAACACTTGTTCTCTTTCCTGAAATGTCTTCCTTCTCTCCTCAAATCCTCACCAGCTTTAGACTCAGTTCAAGTCTTTCCTCCATGAAGGCTCCAAAATGGAGATAAAGACATTGGTTTATTTTCTTCTATGCTTTTACAACACTTCATATTTTAAAGTATATTATCCTGCTGTAATTGCTGTAGCATAGAATCCCTAGAGCTCTTTTTGTTATCTCATATAGCTTTTTCTAAAAGATTTCAAGTTAATTTGAGGGCAAAGACTTCAGTTCTTAGATTACTTTGTTTCCTCTTTACTACCTAATTATACAAATTGACTTGTGTTTAGTAAATGCTTAATGGACTAATTTTTAATATGGTGATGAGGTTTTGGACAGGGGCAGAGAAGATGCATGTCTTTTTGGGATTGCTTTGAGATGTGATGTTGAATGTTGGAGCTGGAGACATCTAAAAGATGTTTTAGTCCAATTCTTCATTTACAGAGAGGAAATATGCTCAGAGAGGTGCTCATATTTGTAAAACTAATAAGTAGCTGATCTAGTCTTCCAAATCTTTTTTTCAAAATAAAGTTTTGGATATCTTTTATTTCCCCTTGGTAGCCTTTTCCCCAGCTATCCCAGCTAACAATGGAATTTTTAAAAAAATAAGAAAAAGTGAAGAAAAAAGGTAACAAAGCCTATAAAAAACAAAAGAGAAAACCCTCTGACAATATATGCAGTATTTTAGACCGAACCTGTTGCTTCTGGAAAGAAATGGGGAGAAGTGTTTTCTAACATCTCTTCTTTGGGGCCAAGCTTATCATTTTTAATTTTGTAACATATCTTTTCAGTTGTTTTCTGTTAATTCTTTCTGTTTACAACATTGCATATATTTTATTTATTTTTAGGTTTTTTTTCCAAGGCAATAGGGTTAAGTGGCTTGGCCAAGGCTACATAGCTAGGTAATTAAGTGTCTGAGGCTGGATTTGAACTCAGGTACTCCTGACTCCAGGGCCAGTGCTCTATCCACTGCACCACATAGCCGCCTCCATGTATTATTTTCTTGATTCCGCTTGTTTCACTTTGCATCAATTCTTTGTTGTTTTTTTTTTTTGGTGGGCCAGTGGGGTTAAGTGACTTACTCAAAGTCACACTGATAAAGAGTAGCAAATAACTAGCAAAATATGATGGCAGATTTGAACTCGGATATTCCTAATGATGCTCTACTCATTGTACCACCTATCTGCTCCCTATCAGTTCTTTAAGTCTTTATATGCTTCTCTATGTTTTGTCATATTTGTTGATTCTTATAACATAGTAAATAGTCTATGACACCCAAGTACTGCAGTTTGTTTGTTTAGCTATCCTCTTTTGATTGGCATCTTCTTTGTTTTTACTTCTTTGAAACCACAAAAAATGCTACTATAAATGATCTTCTTGGAGTATATGCCTAGCATTGGAACTTCTGGGTCAAAGAATATGGACTTTTTATCCACTTTATTTGCATTATTCCAAGTTGCTTTCCAAAAGTATATTGATTTACAACTTCAATAATAATGTATCAGTATGCCTCTACAATCTCTCTACCATGACTCTTCCCATCTTTAATCATCTTTGCCAATTTGTTGGGGATAAGGTTGTTTTGAATTGCATTTCTCTTATTATTGGTAGTTTCAAGCATTCTTTCATGATTGTTATTGAACTGCTTATTTTTTATTGTATCTTGGTTTTTAAAGGGTGTGTTTACTATTTCTGCATTTTTACATTTGATTGCCTTATCTCTCTGTACCTGTACATGATCAGTTTTTGAAAATGTTCCATGTATTCTGGAGAAATGTTAATTCTTTAGTAGTCCCATTCGTGATACACAAATCTTTTAGCTCTAATTCTACATTAATTTGTTTAATTCTCTATCTTCTCTTTTATTGACCTCCTTGCTAGAGTTATCCAAAAATGTGGTAGTGATAATAGTCTCTTACTATTATTGTATTATCATTTTTGTCTTCTTGAACCTCTACTTATTTTTCTTTTATAAATTTTGATGCTGTGGTATTTGGAACATATAAGTTTAACTTTGATATTAGTTTGTTATCTGTGATTAATTTCCACATAGTATAATTTTCTTTTTTTATTTGCTTATATTATGAATATTAGTTTTTGCTTTATCTAATAGCTTAATTGCTCTTTTGGATTTACTTGATGTAAATTTTTTTCTTTTTCTTTTTTTTTGGTTTTTACAAGGCAGTAGGGTTAAGTGACTTGCCCAAGTTCATACAGTTAGGTAATTATTAAATGTCAGAGGCTGAATTCAGGTCCTCCTGACTCCAAGGCTGGTGCTCTATCCACTGAGCCACCTAGCTGTTTTGCATGTACAGTGATTATATGAGTTTCTTTTTTATTATTTTCTTTCTGATTATATATATATATATATATGTATATATACCTAATCAATTATTTTCCCTTTTACTTATTTGGAGATATTTGCCACCATGAATTCAAATTTTTCTATTCTGCTCATTATTTCTGCTATCCAAGTCAAATTCTGATATTTATTCTTTTTTATATTCTTTCAAAGTTCTAATTTTTCAGTATGGTTCACCTTTTTGGAATATCTTGTTGTTTGTTCTGTGGTATCTTGGGAATTCACAGGATTTCATTAAGTTTTGGTTTTCTTTTTTCTTGCAATATTTATTTAGAGACAGTTGTAATCTAAAAGATTATGGATTGAATTTTTGATCTATGACTTACCACTTGTTGGACCTTGACAAAGTCACTTTCCTTTTTGGAGTTCTCTCTTCTTTTCTGAAAATGGAAGGGAATCCAAAGCATTTTCTATCTCTAAATTCTAAGAGAGTCATCTGTCCAAAAAAGGGAAATAGGTGGTGAGTACATCAAGTGGATTTGAAATCAGATGAGAGTGCTGGGTCAGGTAAAACAATTATTAGTAGGAAATTATTTGCTTTAGGAGTTGCTGCAAATTTTTACTGGTGCATTGTGATAAATTTTGAGATTCATCACATTTCCTTGTGTTAGTCAAATAACTAGCAAAATTCTTCTCTATAACCATCTGCCCTGGTTCACAAAGATCAAATAAGGTCATGAAGAGTCAGACCCAAATGAAATGACTGAACAGCAAAATGTGCCAAGTACATTCTTTTTTTTTTTTTTTTTTTTTTTTTTTTTTTTTTTTTTTGCTAAGGCAAAGTACAGCTCCTGATCTCAAGGAGCTCGGACTAGTAAGGGAGGCAACATGTAAACTCTCAGCAAACAGGCTATATACAGGATAAATTGAAGATAATTGAGAGGATAATTGAATGAAATGGGGACAGACTTCCTGTGGAAGGCAGGATTTCAGGTAAGACTTGTCTCAAGGAAGCAGAGATGAATTTTCCTTGTACCTTGAATGCTAGCAGAAAAAGATTGAATTTGATCCTATAAAATGGGTGGGGAATTTTTTTTGCCTGCCAAGGGACATTTGGATATTTGTAACCCATTTGTGGGTCATACAAAATTATCACCTTAAAAATTAGTCTACTATTTTTGGTTAAACATTTAATTTATTTACCCCTAAATAGCTCCTTGGTTTATTGAATTTCTAGTCCTGCCTATGGTTGCCATAGCATTGCCAGACCAAATGCTTTCATTGATCTGCAAGACCCATGGGTTGGATGTTCCAGCCCCTGCTGTAGAGAGTGCAAATCATTGAAATTTTATGACAGTATCTTCTTTCTAATGATTCATTCATTTATACATTCATCAAACATCTTTTTTGAGTCCCTGCAGTGAGCAAGACAGCTTATATGAAGATGATGTATAAGGTTTAGAGATGGGAAAAACTTAGAGATTATTTAGTCTAACATCCTTTATTTTGCACTTGAGGTAACTGAGACCTGAAGGAAAGTGATTTTTCCAAAGTCATACAAATGACCCTGGTATGAACCTCAGATTTCTTATGTGTCAACAGACTTGAACTCATGTTCTCTGACTCTAAATCTAGCTCTTTCCATTATTGACTTATCATACTTTTTTTTTTGGCAAGATGGTTGCTAACTAGTAAGTTTAGTATCTTAGACTAGATTTAAACTCAGGTCTTTCTGACTCCAGGGCCAGTGCTCTATCCACTGTGCCAACTAACTGTTCCTATTAGTGTTGATCTCTCATTTTCTTGATCTAAGGAATTCTTGGTGAAGAAACTCCCTATTCCAGTGTGAAGTTGGACAATTCATCTATTACTTAAAACTTTAGAGAACTGTAAGGAGAAAGAAAGATTAAGTGATCAGCACAGGTCACATAGATGGTAAGAGTTAGAAGCAGGACTTGAACCCAGGTCTTCTAATCCTGAGACTGACTTTCTACTATACCAGTTGACCTAGATGAGAAATTAGCCTACTGCTGTCTTAGCATTGTGCTCAGTGAGCAGAACAATGAGCCACTAGACACTCTTTAGAGACTCACATTTCTCTGCTGAAAGTTAATTCATTTAGTACTTTTGGGAAGCTGGTGAATATTTAGCATCTCACAATGGACAACTCTTGTTCTCATGCAGGCTTTTTTTTTTTGTTTTTGTTTTCAATTTTTTGGTTTTGGCAAAGCAATGGGGTAAAGTGACTTGCCCAAGGTCACACAGCTAGGTAATTTCTAAGTGTCTGAGGTCACATTTGAACTCAGGTCCTCCTGACTCCAGGGCTGGTGCAATATCCATTGTTCCATGTAGCTGCCCCCATATCGGCAGTTCTGATGGCAATAAAGACTTTTTTCTTGTTCACTATTGAGGAGACCGAAAAAAAATTATAGAAACAATAGGCTGAACTTAGAACTTCCCATACCCCCCCAATCTTTAGGCAAGATAATTCAACAAACTTCCCAGAAACCTTCCATCTTCTCACCTGCCTCAACCCCCAGGGGACAGAGAGATCAGGGAGCTTCTAGACTTCAGTTCTTCCTCTGGTTTTTGCTTGACCTCACAATGTGACTGAGACTATAGTAATCACTTCAATGCACATTTTCTATTTCTACTACTAAGAATTGTGAAGGACCTCTACCAGCTTTCTGATTCCCTCCCCCATTATTTTAATTCCAGAAATTATTATCTAAGGACCTGCCAATCTCTTTATTATAGACTTAAAATGAAACCTGTTTCTTCAACTCTCCCAGTAGATGTTCACTTTCAAGTCCAACTTTTCTCTTGGTCATGGGTTCTCTCACTTAATTGTAGAATCAAACAGTCACAATGGCTCCCATGTCCCAAATTCCCAAACTCTCAAAAACCTGCATACACAAAGTGTCATATCTATATCAATATATGTACAAAAACATTAGTTATATATGTGTATAATATACATATATTATATATAATATACATACATTTATTTATTTAAAATATAATTCTCTTCTTCCATACACAAGAACCCTGAGATTCATGTTTACTACTGTGCTTCCTCTAATATCACAGTCAAGGATTAGTCTGATTCCTGGGATAATTAGCAGTTTTGAGTAACTGTTGCCTTATTATCTTCCTTACAGAGCTATTATGTTTTTCATTGGTATTCTCAAACACAGGTCTTCTTTGGCACTGCAGTTTGAGGTCTTGGGTGAATTTTAGATTACTCAGGGGTTAGATATGATGGAGAAGTGCTTTTCCTACTGAACTGAATGTGGTATGAAATGGAACTCAGGGGCCAGGACTAGAAAGGGTCATCTAGTTCATGTTCTAGAAGAGATATTTCAGTCTCCCTCAGGAAGCCCCTCTAGTATTCCTAGCTAAGAAGTTAAATTCGTTTTCTTTCTTTTAAAAATTGATATTCTTTTCTTTTTTCTTTATATCATTGTTGCTTTCCAGTGAATCACTGTTTACTCCCAATAGAATACAAATAAAACTGTTCAAGCAAAATAAATCAGTACATTAGCCATGTCTGAAAATGTCTCATTCTAAACCTATTATCTACCACCTGTCTGCCAAAAAGCAGTCCTTTTGGCAGTAAGACATATCTTGCCATCAGGCCTCTGAAGTTATAATTGTTCACTGCTTTAACCAAAGTTCTGAAGTTTTTCAGTGTTATTTTTCTTTATATTATTTTGACTATTGTGTAAGTTGCCTGAGAAATTAATTCTTAATTTGATCTAACCTCATTTCTTTTTTTAAATATTATATAAATATTTTATTTGTTTTCTAAATACATACAATGGTAGTTTCTACCAATCATTTTTTTAGGAAGATTTTGAGTTTTATAATTTTTCTCCCTCCTTCCCTTCCATCCCCCAAAAGAAGGCTATCTAACATAGGCTTTACATGTGCATTCATGATAAACATAGATCCAAATTGAACATGTTGTAAGAATCAGATCCAAAAGGAAGAAAGAAAACATTAGAGGTTAGAGCAAAATTACATGATGCAAAAGACAACTTTTAAAAATTGAAGATACCATTTAAACTCCACAATTCCTTCTCTGGATACAGATGGTATTCTCCATCACAAATCCCCTACAATTGTCCCTGATTATTGCACTGATGGAATGAGAGAGTTCATCATGGCTGATCATCACCCCATGTTGTTGTTAGTATGTATAATGATCTTCTGGTTCTGCTCATCTCACTCAGCATCAGTTCCAGCAAGTATTTCCAGACTTTTCTGAAATCCCATCCCTCATGATTTCTTTTTTTTATTTTTTTAAAAATTTTTAAAAATTTATTTTTTATTCTCATTTTGTACAAATGTTTTTTTTACATTAATAAAATATACTTGTTTACAAGTAAACAAAATACCCCTCCCCCATGAATATAGATAGACTTGCTTGGGCAAAAAAGTAAAGGGGAGAGAAAAAAAATTAAAATTAAAAAAAATAGTAATAATTGTAGGTATGGCCAGGTGGTGCAATGGATGAAGCACCAGCCCTGGAGCCACGAGCACCCGAGTCCATATCCAGCCTCGTAAACCCAATAATCACCCAGCCATGTGACATGCAAGGTACCCGATCCCCACTGCCCTGCAAAAACCAAAAAGAAGAAGAAAAAAAAGACCCAAAATAAAATAAAATAGTAATAATAGTAGGGGTGGCTTGGTGGCAGACAGAGCATTGGCCCTTGAGCCAGGAGCACCTGGGTCCGAATCTGGCCCCAGACACCCAAAGATCACCCTGCTATGTGGCCCCAAGCAGGCCACCCAGCCCCACTTGCCCTGCACCCTCCCCCAAATAATAATAACAAAAAATGTGCTTCAGTCTTTGTTCCAACACCATCAACTCTGTCGTGGGTGGATCTCATTCTTTATGATAAGTCCATCACAAAAGTTACTTCCATATTTTTCCAATGCTGCCATTGCTGATCGCAACTCCCTCCTTTCTTATTTCTCCACTACCATGTACTATATTTTCTCTCCCCTTTCACTCTGACTCTGCTGTAGGGTCTCTGAGTGGCACAGCAGACAGATCCCTGGTCCTGGGGCCAAGAAGCCCTGAGCTGCCATACCACCCCTTAGGCCCAGAATCCACCTGGCCCTATGGTCCTGGGCAGGCCATCCAATCCTGGCCCCTTGCAAGAAGTAAAAAAGAAAACGTGTTATATCTGACCACTGTCCCCCCATGGTCCATCCTCTCCTCCTTTATTCACATCCCCACCCCTTCCCCCTTCTCCCCCCCTCCTTCTTACTCCAGATGTCTATACCCCATTGAGTATATTTGCTGTTTCCTCTCCTAGCTATCTCTGATGAGAGCAAAGGTTCCCTCATTCCCCCTTGCCTCACCCCTTCCATATTGCAATAGCTCATTGTAAAAATAAATCTTATTATGTGAAATATCTTGGACTATTTCCCCTCCCCTTTTTCTTTCTCCCATTCCATTTCCCTTTTTTTCCTATTGATTCCACTTTTACACCATATTTTATCTTCGAATTCAGCTTTCTCCTGTGCTTCAACTATAAAAGCTCCCTCTATCTGCTCTATTAACTGAGATGGTTCATATGAATATTATCAGTATCATTTTTCTATACATGCAGTTCATCTTCATTAAGCCCCTCATATTTTCCCCCTCTCCTCCAATCTCCATGCTTCACCTGAGTCCTGTATCTGAAGATCAAACCTTCTGTTCAGCTCTGGCCATTCCAAAAGGAACCTTTGAAATTCCCCTGGTTCATTGAAAGTCCATCTTTTTCCCTGGAAGAGGACATTCAGCCTTGCTGGGTAGTTCATTCTTGGCTGCATTCTAAGCTCTTTTGCCTTCCGGTATATTGTATTCCAAGCCCTACGAGCTTCCAATGTAGTTGCTGCTAAGTCCTGTGTGATTCTGACTGCAGCTCCACAATATTTGAACTGTGTCCTTCTGGCTGCTTGTAATATTTTCTCTCTGACTTGGGAGTTCTGGAACTTGGCTATAATATACCTGGGGGTTGGTTTTTTGGGATCTCTTTCTCGGGGGGATCGGTGGATTCCATTTCTATTTTGCCCTCTGCTTCTAGAATATCAGGGCAATTTTCCTATAGTAATTCTTTGAAAATGATGTCAAGGCTCTTTTCCTGGTCATGACTTTCAGGTATTCCAATAATTTTCAAATTATCTTTCCTAAGTCTGTTTTCCATATCAGTTGTTTTTTCAATGAGATATTTCACATTTTCTTCTAATTTTTTGTTTTTTTGGTTTTGAAGTATTGATTCCTGATTTCTGGTAAATTCATCAATCTCCCTGAATTCTATTCTTTGTCTGAAAGGATTTGTTCTCCTCAGAGAATTTTCTTATCTCTTTTTCCATCTGGCCAACTTTGCTTTTTAAAGCATTCTTCTCCTCAATAACTTTTTGAACTGTTTTATCCATTTGACCTAAGCTGGTTTTTAGCATGCTATTTTCTTCAGCATTTTTTTGGATTTCCTTGACTAAGCTGCTGACTTCATTTTCATGTTTTTCCTGCATCTCTCTCCTTTCTTTTCCCAGTTTTTCCTTCCAACTCCCTCATTTGATTTTCAAAGTCTTTTTTGAGCTCTACCATAGCCTGAGCCCAATTTCTGTTTTTCTTGGAGTCTTTAGATGCAGGAGCTTGTGCTTCCTCATCTTCAGACTGAGTATTTTGATCCTTCTTGGGCTCATTTGCAAAATATTTTTCAATAGTCTTCCTCTTGTTTCTTTGCTTGTTCATTTTCCCAGCCTAAGCCTGTTTTTTGGGGTGCTTCCTGAGCTTTTGGGACACTCCCACTAGGGTCTCAGTGTGTGAGGTTCTGTCCTCTCTCCTGGTCTGTGAATGACCATAAGCACCCCCCTTCTGCCACGGGGCTGAGATGGGGGGCCCTGCTTTTTTATTGGGGGGGGCCTAGATTGGGATCAGGATCTGAATGTGGTCAGAGCCCCAGAGTCCTGTTCCAGGGGCAGAGGACAGAGCTAGGCAGTCTCTCTCTCTTCACTCCCTCAGGTCAATGGGCTCATGCTCTGGGGGCTCCTGCTTACAGGCTCTGCCTGCTTCTGTTTCCTGGATCAGGGCTGTAGAAAAACCAAGCTGCTCGCTGTGTGCTCTGGGGGCTGGGCTCCAAGTGCTCACTCTGGCAGAGGTACCCTGCTGTTCCCCCACGTTGTGCCCAGTGCTACCAGGGGTGAAGCTCAGGAGACTCCCCCACTGCTGTGAGCCGCGGCTCCCAGCGCCCTGGGGCTGCCTCCAGGAGGCTGAAGTTCTTTCGCTCTGGCGGGCCACCCCTCCGGCGGCCGCCCCTCCGACCCCGGGGAGCAGAGCCTTTCTGCTCTTTTCCAGGTTACCTTGAGTGGGAGAACTGCCTCACTGGGTCCCTTTGTGGGTTCTGTCTCTCGAAAGTTTAGTTAGAGTCCTTAGTTTATGAGTTTTTATCAGAGAGCTCCTAAGACTCAATCCCTTCATGTTGCCATCTTGGCTCCGCCCCCCCTCATGATTTCTTATAGGACAATAGTGTTCCATCACACACACATACACACACATACACCCAGACATACAACCACAATTTGTTCAACCATTTCCCAATTGACGGGCATCCTCTCAATTTCTATTTCTTTGCCACTACAAAAAGAGCTGCTATCAATATTTTTGTACAAATTATGTTTTTACCCTTTTTCATGATCTCTTCAGGGTACAGCCACAGTAGTGGTATTGCTGGATCAAAGGTGTGCACATTTTTATTGCTCCTTGGGCATAAATCCAAATTGCTCCCCAGAAAGGTAGGATCAGTTCACAGCTCATATTGGTATGAGGTGGTACCTCAGAGGTGTGTTAATTTACATTTCTCTAGTCAATAATGATTTAGAGTAATTTTTCATATGACTATAGTTTTTTTTTTTTAGGTTTTTGTAAGCCAAATAGGGTTAAGTGGCTTGCCCAAGGCCACACAGCTAGGTAATTATTAAGTATTTGAGACCAGATTTGAACCCAGGTACTCCTGACTCCAGGGCCGGTGCTTTATCCACTGCGCCACCGAACTGCCCCTGAATATAGATAGTTTTGATTTCTTCAAAGAATTGCTTTTGCATCTCCTTTAACCATTTGCCAACTGGGGAATGACTTGTCTAACCTCATTTCTTTGTGCTTCATTTCATAACCCTATTTGTTCTTGCTAATTCCACCCTGTGCATTCTATAGAAATACATTTATGTAATGCTTTGATGCTAACAAATCACTTTTCTCAAATTAGCTTTATGAAATAGGTAAATTATTATTATTTCCATTTTACAAATGAGAAAACTGAGTACACACTACTAAGTTTCACCTTCATAGCAATCATCAGAGCTGAAATTTGAACCCTTAGACTTCTGACTACAGGTTTCACTGCATCACTTAGTTTGCTCTGTCTCTAAGCCTTCCTAAGCTTTGGCCCAAACCTTTCTTTTCCCATGGGTAGGTGTATGTACAAAGATCCTTTAGGGAGGCTTATTTCCATAGCAAATAGGAGACCCCTCATCATCATGCCTTGATTAATGAATCTGTGTAAACAGTAAGGGAAGCTAGCAGTCTGAAAGGGATATCCATCATACCACCTCCTCTTTCAGCAGTAGGGAGAAAGTGCCTGCTGGTGAAAGACTTGCTTTGTGATTATTCTGCTGCTGGAGCAGCTTGCAGAACCCCAAAGACCTCTACGATGGAATGGAGGCAATGTTTGCATGGAAAAGTCTTTTTTTCTCCCCTATGATAGGGAAGCTCCCTTTCATGTACATGTTTATTCCTATGTCCCAAAAATTCAGTGTGAAAGTAAGTTCTCCTTCATCTCTAACCTAAATTCCTTTCACTGCAATGTTAAACCTAACTTAGGGTAACTTCATTCAGTTTTTCCAGGCTTTGGCTCATCTTGGATATCAGTCAGATATTTGAGTAACTACCCTCTCTGTGCAAAGATCTTGATTGGTTTCTGTAGGGGGGAGGTATGACTAAAGGAGTTCTACTAAAGGAGAAGTAAGTTATGTCTTACTGAATTTAGGGGATCTAATGTTCTATTTGGGAAGAGAAATATAGATAGGAGACAGAGTGGATATGGTAGTATAATGTTTGATTGAGGAGCTCTGAGTTCTTGTCCTGGGTCTGCCAAAAATCAGACAAAGATTAACTGTGTGAGAATAATTTTCCTTATTGGGGTAGATCAAGATCAGGACATCTTAACCTGGGATTCATTTCTAGATTTCTGGGAATCTGGGTTTTTAAAAATGACATTGTTATTTCCGTTTACTTTTGTTTTCCTTTGTAATCCCATGTATTTTAGCTGTATTTAGGAACATTATTCTGAGAAAAGGTCTTTGTTAGACTGCCCATGGAGGTCCATATAACAAACAGGTTAAGAACTCCAGATCTAAAAAGTCTCTTTTGGGTGTAAAAATTATATGACTTTTTGACTCCTGCCCCAGAGAAAGGTCCTTATACCCAATGATAGATACACAGCTGATTTGAAGGGGGAAGATGAAGAGAAGAGAGTGGAGTAGATAAATTTGGGATGGCTTTTATTTTTTAATAGTATTTTATTTTTTCCAATACATGTAATTTTTACCAATTATATGTTATTTTTAAACATCCAGTTTTTATAAAATTTTGAGTTCCAAATTTTCTTCCTCTCTCTCCCTTCCCTCTTCCCTAAAGTAGTAAGCAATTTGATATGTTTTATATATATATATATATATATATATATATATATATATATATATATATATATGATCTTGTAAAACTTATTTCCATATTAATCATGTTATGAAAGAAGAATCAGAAAAGAGAAAAACCACAATAAATAAAAAGTGAAAATAGTATGCTTCAATTTGCATTCAGACTTCATCAGTTATTTCTTGGAATGTGGATAGCATTTTCTATCACAAGTCTTTTGGAATTTTCTTGAATCATTGAATTACTGAGATGAGGCAAGTCAATCATATTGGTCATTGTGCTATAATGCTGTTACTATGTATAGTGTTATCCTGGTTCTACTCATTCACTTCGTATCAGTTCTTTTAAGTCTTTCTAGGTTTTTCTGAAAGCATCCTGCTCATCATTCTTTGCCACTACAAAAAAAGAGCTGCTATAAATATTTTTGTACAAATGGGTCTTTTCCATTTTTTTATGATTTCTTTTTGCTTTTTGTTATGCAGTGGGGTTAAGTGACTTGCCTGAGGTCACACAGCTAGGTAATTATTAAGTGTCTGAAGTCACATTTGAACTCAGGTCCTCCTGACTCCAGGGCTGGTGCTCTATCCACTACATCATTTAGCAGCTCTTTTTTTTATGATTTCTTTGGGATACAGACTTAGTTGTGGTATTGATGGCTCAAAGAATGTGTACAGTTTGATTACATCCTTCCAAATTGCTCTCTAGAATGCTTGAAACAATTCACAACTCTACGAACCATGCATTAGTGAGGAAAAACTATTAGAGAATTTTTAACCAAACTGTTGCCAGGGAGTACTATGTGGACTAATGGAGAATCATAGAAAATCAGAATCTCCAAGTTAGAAGGAAACATGCATATATTTTGTAGAGGTACTTGTCTCCCTTGATATATTGGCTTTATTTTTCTCCTTGTGTGTCTAGCACTTCATATATGCTTGGTATAAACTAGACATTTAGCAAATTAAAGCAGCTCTGAGGTACCATCTTGCACCTATCAGATTGGCCAATAGGACCAGAAAGGACAATGGACATTATTGGAAGTGATATGGGAAATCTGGGACACTAATACATTGTTGGTGGAGTTGTGAACTCATCCAACCTTTCCGGAGAGAAATCTGGAATTATGCCCAAAAGGCAATAAAAGTGTGTATATCTTTTGATTCAGCAACATACTACTGGATCTACCCTTAAGAGATCATGAAAAAGGGTAAAAACATGATCACTTGTACAAAAATATTCATAGCAACCCTGTTTGTGGTAGCAAAGAATTGGAAATCAAGTGAATGTCCATTAATTGAGGAATGACTGAACAAATTATGGTATATGTATGTTATGGAACACTATTGTTCTACTAGAAACCAAGAGGGATGAGATTTCAGAGAAGCCTGGAAAAACTTGCATGAACTTATGTTGAGTAAGATGAGCAGAACCAGAAGGACACTGTACACCCTAACAGCAACATGAAAGTGATAATCAACTTTAATGGACTTGCTCATTCCATCAATGCAATAATCAGGGGCAATTTTAGAACACTTGTGATGGAGAATACCATCTGTATCCAGAGAAAGAATTGTGGAGTTTAAACAAAGACCAAAGTCTACTACCTTCAATTTTTTTAAAGTATCTTATGTTCTACATAATTTTGCTATCATTAATATTTTATTATCTCCTCAAGAGATGATTTCTTTCACTTACATCCAATTTCAATAAAGGTATAGCATGGAAACAATGTAAAGATTATCAGACTGCCTTCTGTGGGAGTGGGGATGGGGGGAGGGAAGGGAGGGTAGGTGAAAAATTGGAAAATTCAAAACCTTACAGAAAATGATAGATAGAAACTACTCTTATATATAATTGGAAAACAAATTCAACACTTACTAAGTGTTTAGATTAATTTCCCAAAGTTTTTTCTTAGAATGCAGAGTCTTACGTAACAAGAAGCAAGAGTAGTTAGTAGGTAAATGAGTCAAGATGGCAGAAGACTTTTATGTATAGAGTGAGGATATTGGAGTTGAAGAAAGAGGCAAAGGAGTACCCTAGTTTGGTAGCTTCTTTGTTTCCCAAACCTACAGGACACAATTTGTACCCATATACCTTTATGTTGATTGTGGCTGCAAAAATTCTTCACCTAGTAGCCTTTGGGTAATGGGTATCTTTAAATTTAGAAGACTGGTTCTTAGAATATAGAATTAGCTCATCAATGGATCTGTACTTCTACATTTAGGTTTTGGGTAATGGGTATCTTTCAAATTTAGGTTCTTTCTACACCAAGAGAACTTTCTAAAGCCTGCACTTTCCTGCCTTTGAAAACCCAGGCAGTGCTGGCATGTTGATGAGGTGTTCTAGTAGGAATTTAGTGGAGGAACAAGACTGATAAAATAACTTACATTTGTAGAGCAATTTAAGGGTTACAAAGCACTTTTCTCACAACAGTTCTGTAAAATAGGCAGAATAAATAATACCATCAGGATTTCAGTTAAAGAAAATGAAACTCAGGGATGCTCAGGTTTTCAAATCTAATACTTGGCAAAGCCAATATTGGTGAAGTCCCAGTATTTTATTTCTATAGTCAGTCCTCCATTGTCCATTGAATTCTACTTCTCTTTGCCTGAACTAAAAGCTTACCTGACCTTCACAATCCAGTTCCATACCTATCTCTTCTGTGAGGTTTTTCCCTGATCACTCCAGTCCAAAGTGTTCTCTTCTTTTTCTAACATTTATTGTCTCAATCATGTAAGTGGCACTTACCATATACATATACCATATAACCCTGCTGTTTTTTCATAATAATATATCTTACTTCTCTAACCAGATTCTTGGAAGGCAAGCTCTATGTTTCCTAATTTTTGGTATCACTTAGAGTGCCTAGTTTAATACCTTGTACCTAGCAGGTGCTCAATAAATATATGCATAGATACATATTACTTCTACATGGATATATCCACAAAATTCTGTGACACAAATACATGAAGCCAGAGGTATGCCAAATGGAGAAGGGAGAGTTGCTGTATTGTTAGGATGCATTGTGGTACAGTGAAAAGGAACTGTCTTAGGAGTCTGAGGATCCAGGTTCAAATCTTTGCCAAGTCACTTTATCTCCCTTTGTACCAGTTTCCTCATCTCTAAAATTAAGGGGTTGCACTAATGATTGCTGAAATCTCTTCCAACTCCTTTTCAACGTTGTTATGATCTTTCAGCACTAATGACATGTCAGTGAATGCAATTGACAGTTTTTAAAATTCTCTGTTCTTGGGAAATACAGGGAGAACGAGAAGTTTGGCATTTACTCTGAAACACATATCTCCCCAGTTGTCAGCCAGGAGAGATGTTGCATGCTGATTTCAGGTATTCACTTCTCTTCTTTCCCTCTGGGAATTTTCTACTCACTTCACTTTTTCTTTTAACAAGAAAAAAATGGAAAGATGTGTCTCATTCACAGCAAGGTTAGTGAGCCCTTGCAGAGGAGCCTATTCCTTTCCTTGCAGCTTTCCCAGGTACCAAGGGGAGTGGAGAAGGAATGGTTTCTCAGGTCCCAGTAGAACTTTTGCTTTCAACATTTCCTCCCTTTCCAACCAACTCCCCTATTCCTCCACCCCCAACCTCTGTAAAGGTGACTATGCCTATTCCAGCCCCTGGAAAGTATTCCAACTAAAACCAAGTTGCAAGAAAATCTTTCTATTCCCATTGATCATGGTCTCTTTCACTCCATAACTTGCAACAGTTTTGCAGTCTCACTCCTTTCCAATCCATCTTAGACAACACTGCTAGATTTATATTCCTTATATATCAATTTTATCATGTCAGTCTCTTTTCAAGAACTTACATTGGCTTCCCATTGTGTAGGCGTTTAATCAGTATTGATTGATTGTTAGGCTTAAAAAGTATATACTTCTATTGTGCTCTCATAGGGTCCAATACATTCTCCTTCAGATGTTCTCCATTCCTGGACAAGGTATGAATTCTGCTGCTGGTTCTGCCACTTATTATAAATATTCTGCAACCCTTAGCAATCTTTATCTGAGTCTCAATTTACTCATCTGTAAAATGAGGGTGTGGGATAAAAATAGTCTCCAAGGTCCCTTTCTTTCTCTAACATTCTATGATTTTTAAATTCTCTTATGTGATATTTAAAAGTGTCCACAATCTGCCCTCTCTTTATCAAACCTCATCTCTTACTACCCCCCTTATAGGAATTCACTGCTTGAGACAGATTATTCATTTTACTGTTTTCCCAAACATCTTCTGAACATTTTTTGATTTCCAAGGTTCTGCTCATACCCTTTCCCCTATAGAATACATTCCTTCTACTTTTAAAAATCTGAATTTGATAACTATTCAAACCTTAGATTGAACACTACTTCTTATCACATTCAATTTTTTAGATGTTCTATTATTCCTAATGTATGTGCCATTTATTTTGATAATAATGTTTGTCCTTCATTCTCCAAGAATGGAGGTGGTGCCTTAAAAGGCACATGAACTGGATTTGAGTGAGTTGTGCTGTGCTAAGTCATCCACACCACTTTCTCCTCCAAAGTGATATGGATATGAATGGCTAGTGGCCAGATATGAATCAGGACTGGAGATGGCCCTGGATGCAAGGTAATCAGGGTTAAGTGACTCGCACAAGGTAACACAATTAGTAAGTGTCAAGCTCTGAGTCTGGATTCGAACTTCATTCTCCTTACTCCAAAACCAGTGCTCTATCTACTGTACCTAGCTACTTAGAAATAGATTGAAAACTCCATAAATGTAGGGACAATGATTTATTCAGTCCCTTGTATATATTTACTGAATGAATAAATGAGTAATGAATCACATACCACCTTGAATTGTTATTTAACCTCTGTGTGTATAAGCATGTATTTTCTCCCCTAGCTATATTTTAAGTCATATGAAGGCAAAGAACTTGTCTTATTCATTTTTCTTACATTTGTTTTAATTTCTTATTTATCTTGATTTTTATAGTTATTTGATGTAAAGGCAACTATGCTCTTTCTTTCTTTTTTCTTCTTTTTTGCAAGGCAGTGGGGTTAAGTGGCTTGCCCAAGGCCACACAGCTAGGCAATTATTAAGTGTCTGAGGCCGGATTTGAACTCAGGTACTCCTGACTCCAGGATTGATGCTTTATCCACTGCGTCACATAGCCACCCCTACTATGCCCTTTCTTATAGTTTTTCTTGCAAAAACTGTCTAATTTTATATAGTTCTAGTATTTCTTTATGATCTTCTCTCTCCTTTGTTTGGTCAGAAATTCTCCCTTTACACAAAAATGCATCTTTGGAGAAAATGGTCCATCCAATCTGGAGGGGCACAGTGAATAGAGTAGCAGCCCTGGAATCAGTTCAAATCTTAGCATCAGACATAGACATTTCTTAGATGTGTGACCCTGGACAAGTCCCTTAACCTGTGTCCAAAGAAAAGAAAAGGAAAAAAGAAAAACAAATTATGCTGAAAAAAGGACCAAAATATTCATGCCTTGATCATATTCATATACCATATAACCTCACATCATTTCATCTACACTCAGCTGCCAAGATGATTTTTCAGATATGTTGTTCTGACCACGTCACTTCCTCTTTTCTCTGAGTTCCTATGATTCCCTATTACTTCTAGTCTCAGATATAGAGACCCCTTTGTTGCATTTAAAGCTCTTCAATGGCTCCTTCCTAACCTTTCTAGCCTTCTTACACCTTCTACCCTCCATTCATGCTGTGTGATTCAGCTACAATGACCTACTTGCTATTCCTCAAATACCAGGACACTCACATCTCCCATACTTCATATCTGATCAGTTCCAAAGCTTTGTTGATTTTTTTCCTCCTCAAAATGTTTTGCAAATCTGCCATCTTTTCTCTATTCACATGGTCACCATCTTGCCTGGATGATTATGATAATTTCCTAATTGGTCTCCCTGCTCCTAAGGTCCCAAGAATGGCAGGGAGCCAGGACTTCAAATTCCCAAGGGACATTCCTTCTAACTATTCCTTTATCTTGGTGATATCTTTTTATACAGTTCTTTGGGAATTCAAAGTCTTTGCCCTCTTCTATGAGGACAAATTCTTAGGGCTTGATAATTCATGGGAAACAAACTGGCCTTGGATTTAGGAGGGCAGGAGTTCCAAACCAGCTTCAGACATTTGAGTCTTAGTAACTGTGTGTGTAACCATGGACAAGTCATTTAACCCTGATTGCCTTGAATCCAGAACTATCTCCAGTTGTCCTGATTTTCATATCTGGCCACCGGATCCAGATGGCTCTGGAGGAGAAAGTGACTGATGACATAGCACAGCATCCCCTCTCACTCATATCCAGTTCATGCGCTTGTCATGGCATCAACTTCCTGATGCCATGGTCCTCTTTGAAAATGAAGGACCAAAAAAATTAGCTCAAAATGTAATGGGCTTTGACTTGTAGTCACAGCCCACTGGGGGTGCAGTGAATGGAGTATCAGACTTGGAAGACTTATCTTCATGAGTTCAAGTCTGGCCTCAGACACTCAGACTCTGGGCAAGTCACTTAACTTTGTTTACCTCAGTTTCCTCATCTGTAAAATGAAATGGGAAGGGAATGGCAAACCACTCCAATAGCTTTGCCAAGAAAATCTCAAATAGGATTAGGAAGAGTCAGACACAACTGAAAAATAACTGAACAACAGCAACCCACTGGGAATTGCACACTTCTTTCATCTGAGCACTGTTTACAGAACTAAATAATACTAATATTAAATGACTTTAAGATCATAACATTTCTGTATTGCTTTCAGATTTATAGATAAAGGATTATTCTTATAATAGTCCTGTGGGTGTAAGTTAGTGCAAGTATTGTCCTTATGCCACTTTGGAATAGAGAAGGAACTGACTATAGTAGTTAAAAAGAGCTGAGTTCTTTCCATACCTCCTCCACTTGTTCAAAGACACACAACATTCCCTGAGGGTCCCTGGTCAAGTCATTTCATTTTTTATTCCTTCAGCCAATTTTATTAAACTATTGTTCTGTATATGTTAGGGGTTAGGGAGAGATTTGGAGTCAAAAGACCTGGGTTCACTCTTAGCTTTACTGCCTTTGTAATGTTGAACAATTCATTTTATCTTGATGGATTTCAGTTTCCTCATCTGTAAAATGGGGTGGTTGAACTAGATGACCTCCAAGGTCCCTGCTAAGCACAGTGTCTGTTACATTTTGTTGGGTCATTTTAGGCTTGTCTGACTCTCTGTAGACAGTATTAAGTGACTTGTCCAGAGTCACACAGCTAGTAAATGCCTGAGACTTGATTTGAATTCAGGAAGAATCTTTCTGACTCCAAACCAGGACTCTGTGCCACTCATTGACACATGCTTATTGACTTAAGTTTGTGATTCTTTAAGTGGAAGACCTGATGCTCTACTACTTTGGTAGAGGAGTTTTGACATTAGGAATTTCCTACTCTGATGAAATCTCATCTTTGAAAGAAGCAAATAACTAAATTGAGTCTTAGCAAAGTTTTTTTTTTTTTTTTTTTAGGTTTCTGCAAGGCAAATGGGGTTAAGTGGCTTGCCCAAGGCCACACAGCTAGGTAATTATTAAGTGTCTGAGACTGGATTTGAACCCAGATACTCCTGACTCCAAGGCTGGTGCTTTATCCACTACGCCACCTAACCGCCCCTGAGTCTTAGCAAAGTTAACTGATTTTCTCACATTCAACTCAAGGGTCAGAATGAGGACTCAAACCCATATTTCTAAGGAACTTGTTTCTAACACTTTTTGTCAGGCCATCAACCCATTGGGACCTCGGTTCTTGATCTTCCTGGAAACCACTAGGGAGTTCCTGTTACAAGGGAGCAAGTTTGCTTGTTTTTTAATGTCTATAACATTTAGCCCAGTTCCTTATCTGGACTTGGAAGTGGATTCTTGCTCGAGGCTGCGGATACCCATCCTAGAAATCTGCTTTCCCCTCCCCATCGAACCTGCCCAGGGCCTGAAGTGGGTTGGACCATGTCTCAAAGTCTGTGTGTGCAGTTGAGTTTTAAAGACTAGATTCCTCCAGCATGACAGTTGTAGCCAAACCCATTGCTTCTTTTGTAGGGTCTTCTCTCAGACCCGTGAGGGTTATGCGCAGGCATGCACCAGACTTGTAAATCTAACTGTGAGGCCTGCAAGTCTCACAGGTGCAGCAAAGCAGGGGCTGAGGTCGGGCCCATCCTTAGGGTTCACTCCTCTGTTCCCTTTCAGTCCCCTACTCTTCTGAGCCATTGGCAGCTCATCCTCACTCCTTCCAGCCTTCTCTGATGTTTATAGAGACAAGGATTCTAGTTCATCAACAGCTAAAGAGCCCTTGACATTTAGGAGAGATTTTTCGGCTGTGCACTTGTATAGGCAAAGAGCAGAAGCTAATCCTATTAAAGGTATTGTGTCATTTGGGGGAGAGGCACCCCCACCCCCCACTGCGACAGACCAATGCCGATTGGCTAGATGCAGAGCAGGGGGTGGGATCACAGGGATCCGGGATGGCCGCGTTGGGGGTGGGGGGTTGGTGGTCGATTTATGACTTGATAGTTAGGTCAGGGATTTCTAAGGGAATACCCAGAGGTTGCAGCTGCTGCTGAGCTCACAGCTCCAGCAGTCCCACGTTAGCCGGCTAGAGAGTGAGGCAGAGAGCTAGCCAGCAGCAGGAGAAAGCCAGGGCCACAGGCTGAGGAGCTGTTACCGCAAAGTAACAGGGGGGCGGGGGGGAGACGAGAAAGCCAGAAAGAAAGTGGTGGCCTTCCGTGGTGGGGCGGGGGTGCCCACAAGCCGAGGTCTCGGCGCCCCACTTTCACGCGTGGACCCACTGGTCAGAAGGCAGAGAGGAGAATTGACTGCTTTGGAAGACGAAATAGAATTGGAAGAAAAGAAAAGAGAGAAGCTTAAGTTATACAAGAACTGATTGATTCCCCGAGACTAGAGGAAGGCATGAGTCTTGGGGCTGCGGGACCCGGGTAGGCTGGAGCCGCAGCCCCCACGGGAGCGGGCCGGCCAGCAGTGAACTGGGCGTCCCGGTGGCAAGGGAGCTCGGCAAGCCAGCGCCAATGCAGGGACGCCTGCTCTAGAGAAGCCTCCTGGAGAGGAGGGAGTGTGCAGCCTCGAGAAAAGAGGGGACTCAAGGGGGAGCTCCCAGCCTGGAGCCCCTTCCCCCCTGCCCCTCTCCCGCAGTCCCCCTCCCTTGCCCAAGCCCCCCAGCCCGGCAGAGTTCAGTACGCCTCCTGCCTTCCACTCTGGGAGAGATGCCCTCAGCCCTTGCGGCCCCCCGGGGACAACGAGAGCATGGAGAAGTCGAGTAGCGAGGATTCTTCGATCCACCGGAGTCCATCTTTGGACAGCAAGGACTCGGACTTTGCCAAGCCCTCTTCCTCCGGCCGCCCCTTGGGCCGCGGCTTCACCGCAGGCGCCTTCTATGGTACCACAGGCTCCCGGACCCGGGGCCAGAGCCACGCTGAGGCCGGAGTGAAAACTGACAAGTATAATGCCCCCAAGGGCAGCAAGTACGTGGTATTTTACCTGGACCTCTCCTTTGTCTTCCTTCTAGAATTTAAGAAGTGCAACATGGCCAGAGGCTGTCTCTGCTGTTTGAAATACATGATGTTCCTGTTCAATTTGATATTTTGGGTGAGTACCTGCCTCTACTTTCCTCCTCTGCCTTTCCTTCCTGTCTCTGTCCGGGGCTGTTGCCCTCCCCTCTCCCCTCTCCTGCTGCATTGCTCCTTTCTCTGAACAATGATGGTAAGTTTTTTTTAAAAACCATTTCTCTTGCCCTCCCCCCTTTCCCTCCTTTCTTCCAGTGGGTGCTTGAATGGAGACATTCTCCTCCGATCCACTTCTACTTGGCTTCTAGGAGAGATGGGATCTTTTTTTTTATTGGCTCTTGAAGTTTTCTGTCCTCTTAAAAATGAGGGGGGATAAGATATATTTAGGCTTGTCTCCTGGTGAGTGGCCAGGGAAGATTCTTCTTGGGACTTGAGTGGGGCCTCTGAAGCATAGAAGAGGAAAGAGAGAGATATCGTTTGCTCCTATTATTGTTATATTTTTATAAACTAGTGAGCATAATTGAACATGGATGCCTGAAAAGATGAGAAAGTTGGGTTTTTTTCCCTGAGATTGTGAGGGAGGGGTCAGCTTTCAAAGCTCATTCTTGATAGCATTTTGTGAGGCAAGGGAGGAGAGAGCTAGAAATTCAAATTTCAAATATCCAATGAAATATTTTTTGAATGGAATTGAAAGATGCTTCTAGATTGTTGGGTCAATGGGTCCTTCTGGTCCTGATGTATGCCCCGTGTTGAATTTGTATTGCAGATAGGGAGCATAGTGGAAGGTGTGTGAGTATGGGAGGGAGGGGGTGCTGTGATTGTGTGGTTCTGCTTTTGAGGGTTTGGAATGGATTCGAGTGGTGAAGCCAGCTGGCGGGAAGCTCCTCTCATTGAGTCTCAGGACCTGGCAGACTGAGAGAAAGAATCCCAGGGACTGCAGTGGTGTATGGGCAGCCTGAACAGTGTCCATGTAAAGAAATAATTTTCAATCAAGGATGTTAGAGTGGAGTGTGAAGATCTGGAATTACTCTTTAGTGCCCGTGTGGTTCTGATTGGAGCTGTATTTAAAGAGAAAAAAAACTCAGAGAGGCAAATTTGAAAACTTTCTTACATTAATGTCTTACTCATCTCTCATCTTGATCCCTACAGTTCTCTTTTATCAAAGTTTTTATCCCTTCCCCCAACCCAGTGGAGGTCAGTGCAAATGTAAGATATTGCTCCAAGGTGGGTGTGTCTTCTCCTGTCTGCTAGAGGATATCAGCTGCCCAGGGTCCAGGATGATCACTGGGGACATGGGAAAGTTACTGCTGAGTTCATGGTCACGGGGTAGAGCTAAGTTAGAAGGGGATGGCTGTGCTTTGGCAGCCAGTATCTGTGTTGAACTGACCCACTTTAACTGAAATAACTTATATGAGAAGGATGAGGAGGATGGAGGATTAAGAGAGGAGTGTGAGGGGTAAGGGGAAATTTATATCTATGCCCTATAATGAAAAGAGCTGTGAACTTTGAGTCAAGAGACCTGGGTTCAAATATGAATTCTCCCATGAACTGAACTGTATAAAGTTGGGCTAGCATTCTGGGCCTTAAGTTTCCTCATATATAAAAATGAAGGAGTTTGATTAAATAATCTCCAAAGTCCATTCCAAATAGACATTATATGCTACTGTCTCCATTAACTGCAGGCTTCATGTAACAAGAGGATCTCTGTGAGAGCCTATGATTGGAGCCAGTGGGATACCCTGCGTTTTTGTTTCATCTGTAAGGGTACCTTTTTTGCAAAGAACATTGGTTTGCTTTCCATTCAGTAGAAAGAACTTTCCCCTTTGTCATTTGTGTGGGTCTTCTTCAGAATATTTCTGGTGGCTTAGATTGTTTTTGACTCTGGGTCACTGAATCACAGAATTTCAACATTGTAGAGGACTTCAAAGATTATATTGTCTAAATGGTATTTGAGCAAGAATCCCCTCTGTGAGATCTGCATTTAAGTGATCACTGACATTCAGTAAGGAGAAATTTCTTATGTCTTGAGAAAAGCCATTTCATATTTTCCTTATAAGGAGACAAACTCTACCTTTCTATGTTTTTACCTGTTACTCCCAATTTTGTGTCTTGGGGTCAAAAGAGAACAAGTTCTACATGAACAACCCTTCAAATAATTGAAAATAGCTACCCTATTCCCCATCTTTTATTCTCTAGGCTAAACTTTCCTGGTTTCTTCAATGAATTTTCTTTTGGCTTGGTCTTATGGCACCTTTCTCTAAATGCTATCCAGTTCATCCATGTCTTTTTTTTTTTTTTTAGTTTTTGCAAGGCAATGGGGTTAAGTGTCTTGCCCAAGGCTACACAGCTAGGTAATTATTAAGTGTCTGAGGCCAGATTTTAACTCAGGTACTCCTGATTCCAGGGCCGGTGCTTTATCCACTGCACCACCTAGGCTCCCCCTCATCCATGTCTTTTATGAAATGTGTCACCCAGGACTGACCCACAGTACCCCAAATATGGTCTGACCATGGTAAAGCTTTCCTTGTTCTGGACATTGTTTCTTAATACAACCTAAAGTTTCAGAATTCATGGGAACTGGGACAGAGATTTTCTTCCTCTCCTTCCCCCCTTGGTTGACATATAGTTTCTTTGAATATTATAAATTTATAGAATTCATTGAATATAAGAGATCATTTGGGTCTTGCTAGCATTTTATGAAGTAAGCTACTAGAGTAAAACAGGAAACTTCTGGTAGCTTTGCAGCCCCCTTGTGGTCCAGTTCCTTCAATCTCCTTTGACTCTTTTGCCAGGATCTGAGTAAGTCACACATTGGTTAATACTTTTTTCATAGTTTCAGACTTAAAAAGAATGTTGCTTTGTATCTTTATTTTGCCAGTGTATCAAATCTCTCTACTCTCATGTTTTGCTTCACAACATTTTGTGCACTTGGGCAAAGGAGCAGGCACTGTGATTGTTTCTGGCCATCATTTTGAGAAAACTCTTGTGGATTATCTGATCTCTATATCTGACTTCTATTGTTCACTGGTTAACTCCTCCCCCACCTGCTGGCTGTATTTGGTATGGTCTTATATGGTTTCTCATTTCCTCAGGATAATAATGATCATTTATATAGAACTTTTCAAAATTTTACAAAATATTTTTCTTATTTTTCCTTATAATGATCTCATGAGGTTGGTGGTTAAGATATTATTGTTCCCATTTTACAGATGAGGAAATGGTGCTCCAAGAGATTTAAATGATCATCCAAAATTAACCAAGTTAGTGATCAAGCCACCAAACAGCAAGCATTATTAAGTATCAACTAGTGGTTGTATTGGACCCTGAAATAGAGAACAAAATGCAAGTTCCTACCCTCAAGGGTTTTCATATTATTAAGAGGGTAACATATATATGTAAAAATATATAAAAATAAAAGCTCTCAGAAGAAGAATTGGAATCCCTTAATGAACAGCTCTCCTGATTCCTATGCCAATGCTCTTTTCACCATACCAGATCCTTCTTTGGAATCAGTTTGGCTGTCTAACTTCATTTAGAATATTAAGTGCCTTAATGAGCAGGTCAGATGTGGAGATCTTCATCATGTTTATTACCTGTGTTCCCAAGTTCTTTTTTGTCAGAAGGAGAAGGTTGCTATTACTCAATGAACTATTTGTGTTAAAGTGGCAGAACAGATAAAGTGAATGGCACTTTGGTATCCTAAGGATATTAAGAGTGAAAGGGAGGGCATCTGTATATTGAGTGTATTATCCTTGAAACGTTTATGGAAAGACATAGTCAAGAATTACATTATTTGTGCCAATGGAGGGGGTTAAAAATCAGTCACAAGGCTAGCAAAGAACTATTTCACTTGGTATTTCTTAAGAAAGGCAAAATAAGTCAAGATTCCTTCCATCACAATGTTTAAATAGAGATTCCTTTTCTCTTGTCACCTTCCTCTTCTCTGGCATAGGGACTGGCCTGAAGGAAAAGGAATAAATAAAAAAAAAAATCACCACATGTCCCATCCCAGTTAGATTTCAGATGTCTCTAAATTCTCTTACTTGAATAGTTACTAAGTAATTTATTTCATATGTATTATAGGCCTTGAAAAAACATTTTTGAAACAGTCATTATTCTTTGAAATCATACAAAGCATGGTGTAGCCCTTAAACACAAAGTATTAAAGATAAACTCTTTTGTGTATTTTTTTATCTCAAGTGATATAGGGAGATGCATTGTTGGGAGAAAGGAATAGAACAGACCTTTCCTATTCCTTTAGAGGGAGGGGTACTTGGAATAATGGGCACTGAGTGGCTTGGTGGGGTCAAGGAAAAGGGAGGATACTATGGGCAGAAAGGGCTCATGGTTTGGGAAAAGAAGAAAGAGCAGAATAAGAGGGGAGGAGATACAGAGGCATCCAAAAAAGAGAACTTAGGTGGATGAGTTCAGTATCCTTGTGGTTCTGAGTAGGGAGTACAAGCTCTAGCATTCAGGGCTATGGAGTAAGAAAGAGGAAGAAAAGAATTGGATAAGTGATGAGGAGGGTAGGAGAAACATGGTATGGTGAAACTTGAGCTTGAATTGCTGCTTTCTATGTGGCACTGGGGTTGGTCTAAATGTTTTCCAAGGACTCTTCAGCTTTATCTGGGTTATTGATTCTTCTGGGGATTTCCAGCAAAGAGGTTAATGGATATGGATACAGTGATTGAATTTGTAGTTTTTGATCTTTTGGAGGATAAGGCAAAATTAGGGGTAGATCCAGAGGATCAATTATCATTGCTTCTCATTTTTCTCTTCCTCTTCTTCCTTCTGGAATGTTCAGGCTACTTCATTGTAAGTACTCTGCCCATCAGGATCAACTCTCTGAGCAAATGGGAAAATACCAGCCAAATTTAGCCTCTGTGTCCATAGATGGAGAGGAAATGAGTATTTGAAGTTCAGCTAGTAGTTACTATAAGTACTGTTCTTTATATTCTCCTTCCTAACCCCCCACTCCTAGCCTTCCATACATCCTGGCTCTCTAGGCTGTTTTTATGTAGGTGAAGAACAGTCCTGGCTGCTGGAGTCTACTAGTTATATGACCCATTTGAAGGATTTGTCCCAATAATGAGAACTACTCTAGCTCTTTCCTTAGGTTCACACTGGTCTCTGAATCTTCCCTGAGGGCCATCTGGCTTTGCTTGCCTGGCTGAGTATAATTGAGTCTGAGTCTGAGCCTGGAGTCTTAAGAGAAGGCTTAAGGTACTTAATTTATTCTCATGTTGGGGGTGGATATTGAAACTCTAGAGGTCTTTCTTTGAACACCTGGGACCTATTGTCATGGTTTTAAGAGTAGCAAATTGAGATCTCAGCCCAACTGCTCCTACCCAAAATCCAGTGCAGATCAATTAGTGAGTGGGGAAGGGTGGGCAGCAGTGTATGGATTGCATAATTGCCACTTGGAATAATATTGACTATGTATTCTAACCTGGAGCTGTCCCATCATTTTAAATTATGGCTGGCAGCACAGTGACATTACGACCTTATTGGAAAGTCTATTCCTGCTGGAGCTTTTCCTTAATAAAGACCAATTAGACAAGGAAGCACAATCCAGGGTGCCTGTCCAGCTGGGTAGACTTTGATATAAGGCTGATGAGTGGATGGTGATGGCATTTTTAATTTAATTGACATTGTCCAGTCATTTCAGTTGTCCCAGACTTTTCCTGATATCATTTGGGGTTTTCTTGGCAAAGATATTGGAGTAGTTTGCCATTTCCTTCTCTAGGTCATTTTACAGATGTAACTCAGGCACATTGGTTTAAGTTACTTGCCCAGGGTCACATAACTATTGAAAGTTTAGGCCAAATTTGAATTCAGGTCTTCCTTATAGCACATTTGGTGCTCTAATCTACTGTATGCACTACCTAGTTATTCTTATAGCTTGATTAACCTCACATAACTGGGATCAGTTCTCTTCTCCCTATCATCTTGGTCTGCTCTTCTTCCCTTTCCCCTGATACTCATTTGCTCTTTTCTTGTGGACTGGTTTAGTAAATGTCTTCTAGACAGTTGAGTATGTGTATCTACTGTCTCCCCAAATGAACTACAAATTCATCAGGGGCTAGAGTGTTTATTCCTTTTGTCTCTGCCTACCCCTAGTGCTGGGTTCTTCATGGGCTGGATTGGTATCTTTAGTGTTATCCAGTGTCTTGCTGTGTAATTGTAAAAGATATGATGAATATCCATCGCTTCTTAAAGAATTGAAAAGTGTAGAGAGAGACAAAATACAACCCTGTGTGACTATTTTCAACCTCCACAAAAGTGGTTATGGGGAAAAGGCATCCTCTCTTCCTGCACATATCCCCTTCCTTTTCATATACCCAAAGACAGAACAAAAGCATACAGGTTAAAGTTGGCAGCAAGACAGATTTAGATAAGAGGTTATACATACTGATTATCATATTTTGAGGTGATGGAATGGTTTAACCTATGGTTATGTATTCTTCTTCCCTGAAAGCTTTTTAGGGCAGGGTCTTATCTGGAATGGATTATCCATAGCTCAATTTAGATGAGATGAGAAATGCTGCAAATTTTTTGAGATCTCCAGGATAAACTTACTGAGGGAATAATAGCACTATGTTAGCTTCCCCTCCAAAGCATGAAAAATTAAACTTCCTTGTCTTAATATCTATTTTTAAATCATGTCAGAGCCAACATTGATGTCAGTCATGAAGGGTGGGGGAAGGGTGAAAAGAACGAAAAGGAAAACCTAGTAAGTGGGTGTCTCTGTACTGTATAGAAGATTCCTTGGATAAGGTACTACCTAGACTTCAAGAAGCTTCTCTATTTTGAGCAAGAGAGCAAACCCATCTCCCAAATTTCTCCTTGCTCTGTGGTTTAGTGTGACTGGTGAACAATATTTTGTGCCTCAAGGCCTTTTGTAGCATATTGGATATTAGAGTCTTAATTGGATATGTTATTTTAGTTAAATGATATTTAGAAACTCAGAGATTTATAAAGGAATAACACTAACAACAATAGCTAACATTTATATGGCACTAAACTTTACATACATTTTTTCATTTGATCTTCTCAATAATCCTGTGAAATAAGTATTATTATTTTAGAAACAAAGTAACTGTGTCATAACTTGCTTAGCAGTATCATATAAGTATTCCAGAATTCAGGATTTAAACCTCGGTTTTTCAAACTGCAGGACTAGTGCTATATCACACCATAATATCTTAAAGGTCATCTTAGTAAGAGCTCCTTATTTTAAATGGTCATGGGGCTGATTATTCCCACTATAACTTGTTATGCCTTTCACATTGGGTATAGATATACCCTCTCACATTGTGAACAGACTGGCTCATTCTTACCTATCCTCACACTTTTAAGTTTTTTATTTTCTCAGGGTTTGAGGAAAAATAATATTTGGAGGAATATACTTCACCTAATTAATATTTTAAGTTTGTCGTTCCTATCTGTGTGCTTTCATTTACACAAATCAACCATTTACAATAAAAACATTTTTAGATCTTAGACATAACAATTTATTTAGCAGTTAGACAAAATAACAACAAAATAAAAACAAAAACCCAATAACATCACAGGCACTCATATATTAAGGCAAATTCAGTAATAATAAATTACAATCCATGCATAAACCTGAGTTATACTCTTTCTGCAATGTATTCATTATCTGAGGGACAGTGGATACAAACTTAGAGAAACCTAGCAGGGAAATATATCAATGAAAAAAACCCATATGCTTGTGATTTTTCATTTTTGTGAATTTTATTCTGGTAAGCCTTGAAAATTCCATACATTAAGCTGAGGGACTAGAGTGCCCTGAAGGCCCAGTCATTCCATAGTCTTTAAAAAAGGTTCAATTTAAAATCTAACAATTATATTTTTCATACATGAATATTAATTAGTTTTTAATAAAGAAAAGTTTTTTCTGTCCCTTTTGGGTATTGAACTGTTTATATATAAAAGAGGCATCACCTTACATCCATTACAACATGATTTGAGCCTTTCTTTTTATGCTATGGTTTATTTTCTGCCCTTTTTGCAACCAAACTGCTCACAGCTTATCTGAAAACTGAGTCTATTTATGCACAGTAAAATTGTTATTATTACTTTATCAGTTTTAGAAAATTAAATCAAAGTTCTTTTTCTTTTCCATTCAAGCTCCAAACTGTTCACCTGTGCAAGAGGTAAACATTGCATCCTCCATCATTTGATTTAATTATTTTCCTATAGGCAAAAGTACCCTGTCCATCCCTTTGATGTGATGAAGAAGTTTCCCTTCTTTTTGTCAAGATCAACCTCTCTGATCCCATCCTCTCCAGTAGATTCTCCACCATCATTCCCATTCTCTAATCTATAATCTCTTCCTATTTATTCATTCTTAGAACTTGCTGCTTAAAACTATCCCTAGGTCTTTCCCATCCTTTAAAAAACCCTCACTTGATCCTTTCACTATCCCTACTTAGTCTTGTATCATATCTTTTTCCTTCTTGGCTAAACTCCTTGAAAAATGTATCTTTAGTAGGTATCTTCTCTTTGTTTCTCCTCATTCTAATGATGCCTTCCTTTGACTATTAATGATAATTTCTCTCTCTGAAGTTTAATAGCAGTTCTTGGTCAGTAACGCTCATTACCAGAGGTTTGACTACCTTGTGATAAACTTTTTAAAAATTTTTTACCATAAAATGAAAGCATGGAGGGAGCTGTGGCTTTTTTTGATGGAATGGAATCAATACAGATAAGATAAAAAATCTTTGAGGTTTTGTAATATATAATACTTGTCTTCCTCCCCATCCATCTTTTTACTCCATAGCGCTTAGAAAAGTACTAGGGTTAATAGTTTGATTGCCTGAAAAATCAGGCTTTACTTTTGTAGACTGACCAGGAACTTAGTTCATTGAATAACTCCCTGAAAATTGTGTTTATTTTCTATTACAAATGTAGGAAATAAGAAAAATGAGATGGAGAAGAAAAAGGTTCTAGTTTTAGAGAAAGTTGAGGAAAAAAGATGGAAAAAAAGGTTGGAAAGTCTGAGACAAGGGCAACTTGTGTAGGGAGTTGTCAGCACAAAAGTCAAAATATAAGGGCACTGGGTACAAGATTCAGTCTTGTACTTTGTGAAACCTCAGTAATATGTGTCCCATGATGTTTTGTCCTTTCAAATCCCAGGACACCTGTTCTACACCTGGGGTACTTACCAACTCATACTTTTCCTAGAGGCCAAGGAATGCCTTTTTCACCAGGATATAGATGGAAGCTTTTCTTTTTGTTTTTGCAAGGCAGTGGGGTTAAGGAATTGCTCACATTTGAACACAGGTCCTCCTGACTCCAGGGCTATCAACTGGGCTACCTAATTGCCTCATAGATGGAAATATTGAGTGACATTTATTGAGAGGTGAGATGGAGGGAAAGCTGGATTTTAAGATGAATATTATCACTTTTCTGAACAACATAAAAGAAACTGAAGGACAGAACATTAGTACTGGATATAGTAAAAGATTAGACTCCTTAGGGTTTTTAATAATTTGCTGGGACAGTTTCTTTTTATCTCTCATGAGGGTTAGCTTACATCTAGTGCCTTTGTTTCTGATGGGAGAGTACTTGCTCTAAAGTCTAAAATATAATTCCCCTAACAATCTAGAGCTTCTTAGAAAATTTTTTATTATGAATTTGGCCATTAACAAATATGAGCATTTCAAAATAAGAAAGAACAGAAAAAAATGAGTTAAATTGTGAGCTTCTTTTATGCAACTTAAAAAAGTATTTTTAAATTTAACATGATAATAAACAAATACTAATTACTAATTTGCTAATTATTATTTATCTCAAGTACTGATTAGTATATTTTGGTGAATGTTGTTGAATTAAAAATCATTCTTTGGTTGGCAGGTTAAATTACTTAAAGTTTTTATTAGTCCATTTGCCAGTCAGGAGATGGTCATTGCAAGACCTTGCTGAGATTGAGGAGGGAAGAGAATTGAATTTTCTTTTTAACAGCATTCAACAGGAAGGAAAGGAAAGCACTCTATTCAAGGACAATGAGTGGTGGAATGTCTTTTGGGGTCCAGACTTTTCTGAGTACTAAAACTGGGGCATCTTTTGGTTGCTGAAGCAAGGAAAAAACAACAGATAGTTGATGAAGCAAGCAAACAATTGAATAAAAATTTAAACTTGCTTCTATAGGGATCCATTGGAACTATCTATAGGGGCTAGATAAATATTAATGATGTTGAAATAGATGCATAAATATAATAATTAATATTGATAATAGATAATAGATATATAACATATAATATATTGAGTTTTTGGAATATGTGGTGATACCTGTAGACTGTCCTATGTTGGTCAGGTATAGCTGGCATGTCTAACTGATCAATTTGAGAAGACTTCAACAGGGAGTTTAGAGACTGTTTGAAGGATAATAGTATGTTGAATTGAGAAATGAATGTCATTCCATGACTATGCAACAGACACACACACACACACACACACACACACACACACACACAAACATTTAGTCCCCTAGTTTCTTTGGAATGCCAGAATCAAAGGAATTGAAACAGAATAAGGAAATTGGATACAAGAGTGAAAATTCAACATAGGAAGTAAGGACCTGATTAAGAAGCAAGGAACAGACAAAGAAAGCCGACTAGCTGGTTTATCCTGTCTTCCAAAAGCTTTGACCTTTAATGATGGTTATGTGAATTTCTTAGTCTCCATGTGTGTGGACATTTTGACTAAGTCAATCAGCTAGCTTTTATTAAACACCTACTTTGTGGCAGACATTGATCTAAATATCTTGATTCAAAGAAAGTCAAAAGCTATTTCCTGCTTTCAAGGCGGGGGACAGGCAATGAAAATTCTTGAAGTCAAAAGATAAGATATTTTGAGTGATAAACAGTAAGGAACTGGAAAGGTAGAATGGGGAAAGATAATGGACAGCTAAGTCAATCAGATGATTTTATATTTGATGCCAGCGTCAATAGGGAGTCACTGGGGTGTAGAGACAGACAAGACAGACAGATAGTTGATAGTTGAATCTATGAGATCTGATGAGATGACCAGATGAAATAGCATAGAGGAAGAAGGGAAAAGGGGCCAGAACAGATCCCAAGGAGACACTTAACAATAAACGGACTGAGAATATGACTTTAATAGCAGTGGTGAGGATCTGATGTAGAAGAATCATGAACTGCATGAACTGCCAGGCATGCTAATTTCTGGGCAATCTATAGAATGACAAAGATTCCAAAGACTGGGAAACTTTTGTGGCCTGGTAAATTCAGTTAGCCTATTTGCAAAATTCTAAGGAAAATGAATTTGGAAGTGTTATCCATCTTCAGCTACTTTGTACCTCAGACAGTGAGTTCTGGGCTTGAGGATAAGTTGCAAAGTAATGAGTGATTCCCTTCTATGGAGATATTCTTTAAGGAAGGGTGATATTCTGTTGGGAAGGAGGTGTTGGCTCCAAATAAGAGTGTGACAGCATGTTAGACTATCCATGGGGAAAGATTGTTAGGTTTAGGCTTACCATTGAGGCTGTTTCCCTTAACAAGACTTCTTTCTATATTCCAAAGAAGCAATGCCAATACAGATATAAGGACTGAGAGGATAAAGTACCATATTTTCTTTTATTTCTTAAGGCATAGAATTATAGAATGTAAAGGATCAGTAAGAATCTTAAAGATAATCTAGTTCAGCAGTTCTCAGAGTTTTTGGTCTCAGGATCCCTTAATACTTTGAAAAATTATTGATGAAGAATACTCCTTTTCTAAGAACTTTTATTTATATAGATTATATGTATTGATATTACTACATAGAAATTATAACAGCTTAGCATTATTATGAAAATAGTTTTGATTTTGTAGATCTCCTAAGAGTCTCAATGCCCCCAAATCTTGGTTTTGTCATCAATAAATTGTATGACCATGGGCAAGTGTGGTCCCTGAAAGACCACTGATTTTGAGAATTGCTGATCTGGTTAAATCCTTTCATCTTATAACTGAAGAAATAAACTGAGTCACAGAGAGAGGATTTGACTTGTTTCAGGTTATAGAACTGGCTAGTGGTAGATGTGGAATGAGAACCTATGTCTTTTGGTTTTTATACAGTGTGCTTTCTACTATGCCACAATTGTCGTATAAATGGAAGGCTACCTCTGCCCTCTTCCCAACCTTTTTCTTTAATTCTCCTTCTTGCTGCCCCTTTCTTTTTTCTTTATGAATTCCCAGCTCCACTTGGAGAAGGAATATGAAGAATGCTCTGCTTTTTGAAATGCTGCTTCTTGCAGGGCTGCATCTCCAGATAAGAAACTGTGCGAAGAATGTTGGCAATATTCTCAAGAAAGATGATTAGATTTTCTATTTCCCCATTCCTTCCCTTAATATAATGATAGTCACATCTAGAAACAATTGGACAACTTCCACATAGCAGTTCATGTTAATCTTCCTAATGCCAGAGCACTAGGTATGATTTCCAGGGGCCAAAGGCTAATTGCTACTGTTTATTCCCCTACAATATCCTTCTGATATTCCCTAGAGGAAAAAATTGCAGATTACCTATCAAAGTGAGTTCCCAGCTTGCTCAAAGCTGCACCTGCAGCAGTGTACCATAGTAATAAGTGCCACTGAATGAAAAGTCAAGAGCTGTGGGTCCTTCAGGTCATAGTATTTAGAGCTGAGAAGAACCTTAGAAGTTTATAGGTTCTGTAATTGGAAAGGACCTTTGGGGTCATCTAGTTCAACCCTATCATTTTCTTTTCTTTTTGTTTTGTTTTGTTTTTTTGTTTTTCTATCAACTTCATTCCTGAATATATCTTCTTCCTTTTCCTCTCCCCAAAGAGCCACCCCTTATTACAATGAATAAAAAAGAGGGAAATAAAGTCATATCAGCAAAATGAAACCCATTAACCTTTTCTGAGAGTTCTTCCCTGTCCATAGTCCCCTTTTTCTGCAAAGGACAACTCCTTTACTTTATAGTTAGAAAACTGAGATCCAGAGAGAGGAAGTGACTTTCCCCAAGGTCACAGAGATAGTTGAGGTCTTAGTTTTGTCAGCAATTAGTGCAATGACTTCAGGCAAATCTCTTAACCATTTTATGCCTCAATTTTCTCATCTATATAGTGAAGTTATTCTAAATCATCTCTAAGGCTCCTTGCCAACTTTAAAAATCTGGATGTTCTATATTTCTGTCCTCTTTCTTTCTGAAAAACTGAAGGTATTTGAGAAACTTGATTTTTTTTTCTTACGCCTTTTCTAACAACTCTGAGAGAGTTAAGTAGTTGGAAATTATAGGGAAAGTGTCATCTAGTCCAACTAATTTTTTTAAGATGAACTTAAAACCCAGAGTGTCTTTCTGATTCGAAGATAATGAAGCTAAGACCTGCATCATGGGCATCCAACCTTTTAGCTCTTCTGGGTCATATCACACAACAAAAACTTGGACATATGGAATTTAATATTTATTTATGAGTACATTGTAACTTATTATCAATGAGCATAATAGCAAAATGTCAAAATGTAATAAAATATAATAAAGTATAATAATAAAATAGTGAGTACAATAATAATAAAATATTTACTTTTTAACCAAAAAATAAGAATGCTACAATCTGGTTTGATATAGGATATAGTGATGAGAAGAATATTTTCAAGATGCTTGTCTGAGGGGTGGCTAGGTGGTGTAGTGGATAAGGCACCGGCCCTGGAGTCAGGAGTACCTGGGTTCAAATCCGGTCTCAGACACTTAATAATTACTTAGCTGTGTGGCCTTGGGCAAGCCACTTAACCCTGTTTGCCTTGCAAAAACCTAAAAAAAAAAATATGCTTGTCTGAAATTTTTGTTCTTTTTGTATTTTTTGTATGCTTCAGTGAAAAAGCTCTGATGGTCTGTAAGACTGCACAATGTTAGTTATGTGAAAAAGTTGAGCCATTTTAGTTAAGGGTATGTGTTGGCGCATATGCATGGATATACCTAGCCTAGATAGAAGAAAGTTCTGTCAATGCAGCTTATAGAGTAAATTTGACTTGACATTATATCCAAGCAATCTAGTCTTCCTAGCAAATGAAAATTGTTTTCCATGTCTAAACATTCTTCCTTCCCACCTTCACCCCTCCAATCACCTCTAATCTTTATCTCACTATTGGCCTCTTTCTGCCTTCAAGGCTCAATCTAGTACCCCAGCTAGAAAATGATTCCTTCCTTGACTCTCAAGCCATCTTTTTTTGACTTTTATGTACTTCATCATTTTCCAACTTACTGCAAGTTCCTCATTCCATCCTTTTCCTCTTTATTACAAACTTCTTGAAGGTAGGAGATACATCATTTAGAAATCCTTATATTTCTACATTACAGGAAACAAATGTTTAAAAAATATATATTTCAAGGAGGCTACGTAGAGCATCAGCCCTGAACTCAGGAGGACCTGAGTTCAAACCTGGCTTCAGACAATTAATAATTGCCTATCTGTGTGACCTCGGGCAAGTCACTTAACCCCATTGCCTTGCAAAAACCAAACTATATAAATATATAGATATATAGATGTCTTATTTGAAATTGACTTTCAGTTTGTATATCATTTCTATGTTATTAATAAAATTTCAATTAAATGGGAGAGTCAAATTTGTAATATTGTAGAATTGTGTTTTTATACAGTATGTACACATTCACACTTTATAAGACATTGGGATTGCTTATGTAACCAATATACAATATACTAATGAATTTTAATTTTAGAACTAGAATGATTTTAGAATTTTTATATGGGAAGCCATGTATTGGAATGAAAAAAAGGCCCCTTGAGTAAAAAACCATTTAGGTTTTAGCTTCTGTGATGTTGTGATAGCCTATTTACTTTTCTGGCCTCAGCTTCCTCAACTGTGAAATGACTGGACTGAATGAAGATATGTGAGTATTTCTTCAGTCCTGAGAATTCCCTGCTTTTTGAAATGCTGCTACCAGTACATTATCTATTCATTAAATTGCATCACTTCCCTATCCCTACATTAATTGCTGGTTAAATGTGCCAAATGTATGCAGCACAAATTGTTGCAAGCATTCATTTATTCAACAACTCATTCATTCTGCCTTATTCATTAAGTGCCTACTAAGTGCAAGACACTTTGATTCTATATTCTTTTATTTTATTTCATTTTATTTTTTAGGATTTTGCAAGGCAGTGGGGTTAAGTGGCTTGCCCAAGTCCACACAGCTAGGTAATTATCAAGTGTCTGAGACCGGATTTGAACTCAGGTACTCCTGACTCCAGGGTCAGTGCTCTATCCACTGTGCCACCTAGTTGCCCCTATTCTTTTATTTTTCTATTTGAAAACCAAATTATTATTTTTAATGAATGAGAACAATTTTAGCACATAAATTTGTATCAGTCTCATTAACCAGTAAAAGTACCATTAACTTCCTCTACATAGAACAAAGACAAGGATATAAAATCTATAGCTACACAAGTATCAATATTTACCTGGAAGGTAAGTTAATCTTCACTCATTTAGAAGGTAGAAAGTAGGAGCAGTTTGACTCTAGCTTCTTGTCTAGGTTGGCCCCAGGTTTGACATGTTGCCCTTCCCTGATCAAGGGGGGGGGCTCATCTTTCCAATGGCACAAAGAAAATCATTCTCATGATCTCATTCCTCAGTGCTGCCAGTGGCAGAAAAATCAGGTCTTTGTGTTTTTAAAGCTTCCTAGGAGAATGGGCTAGTGAGAGTGAAGATTTATTTTGATAGTGGTGACAGCTTTAGGTTCAGCACTATCTTCCCTACCTCAATACCTCTCAGAGGGCCATCAAACCTGATCAGTAGGTAAGGAGGGGGCGGGCTGCTTTATTAAGCACCCACATTGAAACAGGAAAGATTAGTACTGTGTTTGACTTACTGGCTGCCGCTCTGCACTATGGTGGCTCTGTTCTGAGAATGGGTTATTGTTAGAAGCTTTAATGACAATTGTTCTGATTCCTCCCTCTGGCATTATTCATTAGGAATAGATACATTTTTTTCTCTTCCTTTCCTCCTAGCTTCCAGAACTATTTCTTCTCTGTTCCCTTTCTCCATTTGTCTTTTATGCATTTTTTGTTTCCTCCTTCCCCTTTTCTCTCCCCCTACCTCTCCAATACACACCCCTCCCCCAACTTCTATTCAAATCAACTCCCTCTTCTTCATGGAGTGGCCCTCCTTAGACCATCCTTCTACTCTAACTTTCTTATGCATCTTTCATTCTAGTTTCCATTCTCTATTGCCACTATATTATCAACAATAAATAATCTAGTTACTCAGAAGCAATAGATTTAAATTACATTTTATTTTGCATGCCATTTGTATAATTGTTCATTTAATATATCAGTGTAGGAGGGCTCTTCATTGTTTTCAGTGCTGATTCTTTTCTACATATGCCGTCCCACTCATCTTCTCTTTTTACTTCTGTAATTGTCTTGACCTGGAGAAGCTATCTGGGCCTGGAGAAAATGCCTGTTTAATTGTCTCCTTGATCACAATCCTGATCTGACCCTTCAGGAGTTCTCTAAGCCATGCTCCCAATCCAATTCAACTAACATTAATTAAGAGCCTACTATGTGCAAGTCTTTAGGAATACAAAGACTGAACTGAATCAGCTTCTGAACTCTAGGAACTTTGGTCTAATTATAATTCTACTGGAACTGTTTCCCCTAATGCTTTCTTTTCTCTCCCCACTCTCCAAAGCACTTGTTTCTATATCTGTCTCTTTTTTCATCCTCTCTCTATTTTTTGGTAGCTTCCCATCTTTCTCCTTTCCTGCCTAAATTGTGTTTTTCATTTTCTTTCTCTCTGACCTTATGGTGTAGTACTTAGAGTGCTGGTCAAGAAGACCTGGTTTTGAAACTTGTATGACCTTGGACAAGTGACTTAACCTCAATAAACCTGAGTTTTTTCATTTCTATAATGAAGGGGTTGAACTAGATGGCCTCTGGGGTGTCTTCTAGCTCTAAATCTTCCATATCTACTAACTGTGTGACCATGAGACTCTCTTGACCTTTTGGAGACTCAGGCAACTCGTTGAGACTCATCATCTAAGTTATATATGGTTTCCATGTGTGTTGGTGAGGGAATTCCTATGCAATGGCATCACAAATCTTTGATGTCCTGGCATATTCCTACCATCTGGCATAGTGTTTTATACATGGGAGGCATTTATACCATGTCTATTGTTGAATCTAGTTCTGTCCTGACCTTAATTTTTTGGTTCCTGTCTCCAAGCCAGTAGAATTGGCAAGAGTTTGAGTGATACAGCATGCCTGGCTTTATTTTCTCCATGGGGGTGATCTTCTGGTTGCTAAAACAATCCTATTTCTCCCCTGAGCCATCAAGACCTATGAATGGACTTGAGCATCTGATATATGTCACCCATATGAAGACTTCTCATTAATTACTAACTCTTTGGAATTTACAGGACAAATCTGTGAAGCTGTTGGAGGAGAAAGGATAGAATCTTTTTTCCTTTCAAGGAGAACTAACTAGACGAGCATTCAGATTTATTATCTCATTTAATTTTTGCAATAATCTAGAATTGTATACAAAATATGTCTCATCATTAATCTCTTCCATATACTCTTCTTTGTCCTTTCATTTTTTTTCTGCCTTTGCCAAAGGCTAAGCCAAAACACACAGTGAACCCCACAGGCAAACCTAGGCTACACATTTAGCCATTTGGCATGGCTAAATGACAAGCATTCATGTTTGTTATCTTGTTTGATTTTTCACAATAATCTTGCAAAATATGTATTTCAATTACAATTGGATACTGAGACTCAGAGACAAGTTAAGTGACTTTCAAAGGTCACATGATTTCTAAATGATAGGGTCAGAATTAGAACTCAGGGTTTTGGATCTCCTAATCTAGTGCTCTTATTTGAACAATCTGTCTTTATTAGATTCTGAGGATGATTCCCCTTTGTTGAATGTAGCTTTCCTTGAGTTCCTAGAGAAATTCTAAACTGAACTGTGGAATATTCTATGTTTGAGGTCTAGTCAGGACTGCTTATCTACTACTGTGTCACTGATCCTGGAAGACTGTTACCCCCTGGTGACTCTGGATTCTGAGAATAGATCTCTAAACAGTTGATCAACAGTTCAGGGAAATGCCAGGAAGGAGAGGTGAAGGGGATCAGAAGGTTAGGCAGAAATAGATGCCAAAGAATTCTTTCTGTTGCTATTTCTTTCTGAGAGGCAGTATGGTATATTAGAAAGAGCATTTAATGTGGAGTCAGGAGTTCTGGATTCAAATCTTGGTTGTGACATTAAATAGGGTCCTTCTAGATAACTCTTTTGAGTCAGGGAGCTGGGAAATTATCTGAACAAAGAATAACAGGATGGTCTAGATCCTATTCTGAGTTCTTCTCTGCTTCCATTTCTTTTTTTTCTAATCCTTAATTTTTCCTTAAGTCATTTGGAGGGGAATTATTTCCAATCCCCCTTGGTTCTTCTTTTTCCTCACTCTTAGGTTTATGGTTAGGATATACAAAAACTGATCTATTATGCACTTGGAGATCCTCAGGAAGGAAAGGAAGAAAATTAAGTGCAGATTTTATTTGCTTAGGGGAACATCATCTTTTAACTGGAAACAAATATGGTTCTAAACACCATATTTTATGACTTTGAGATGGGGTTTGCTAAGATATCATTTTTAAAGTTAGGGCCAGTGAGAGAGACTACCATGATTTATATTTGTGTCATTGGTGTCTTTAGTCATGCTAAATGTTACCAGTGCAGTCTAGTTTTGACTGTGGGGTTCATTGTATGTTTTGGCTTGACTTTAAACAGAGACAGAGAAAAAGGAAAGGTAAAAGAAAAGGAAATGTGAACAGGAAGAGAGAGTAATGATGAGTCATATTTTGTTTACAACACTAAACCTTCTTCAAAATTCATTATTTGTGTTTTTGTTACTATCATTCACCCATGCTCCAATGTTGTTGCAACCTTGGAATTTATATTGACTCTTTCCTCTCCTTCATCTCTTACATTCAATCAATTGCCAAAATATTTTGCTCTCATCTCTGCTTGCACTACTGCAAGAACTTCTTAACAGCTTCCTATCCTTCCCCCTCTCCCCTCCATCCAATCCTTTCTTCGTATTGCTTCTAGAATAGTCTTTTGCAAAAATATAGTTATGTAATTCCTATATTTAAAAAATGTTACATGGCTTCGTATTATTTACAAGTTCATATTCCTTTGTTTGTTATTCAAGGCTCTACATCTGCATCATCCTACCCTTCTGACCTTATTTTTCTTCTATGTACTTCAGGACCCAGCCAAACTGGACTGCTTGACATTATATGAATACCTACCATGTTTCTCCACCATTGTTCTCAACAAACTACTTGTGTTAATCCCTGTAACTGGACTTACCTGCCTTATTCTCTAAAACTGTTGAATTTTAACCTGTCTTTTTAAAACTCAACTCAAATGCTACCTCTTACATGAAGTTTCCTGGATCACTAATGATCTTTCCCTTCAAACTTCACATAATACATTTTGTCCTCTTTTTGTATTTCTCTCTTGGGCTTATTATATGCTATTGCCTGTTAAAATCATCTTTCTTTGTGTCTTATCAGCCTATTAGACTACTAAGCTCCATGAGGATAAGGACTGTCTTTTCAAAGCCTTATATCAATTTGAACATGGTATGTACTTAATAAATGAATGAATTAGGTAGATAGAACAAATATATATTATTTTAAACCATTATATTATAAATAATAGGAAACTGAGGTTCAGAGAATCCCCCAGCAAACAAAACTTGAAGAACAGACAATCTCCCAGGACACAAAAGTCAGAACTTGAATTCAGGTCTTCTAACAGAACTTGTTAAAATATTTTGCAGACTTGAGAGCACTTTATAAATGTAAATTAGACTTATTCTGAGCCCAAGACCAGAGTTCATCTCATGATATCATACAAATAAAAAGGAATTATAGAAAGGAAGAGAATAGAAAGAAGTTCATATTGTAGGGAGTAGTATATGTCTGCAGGGATGACCTTGGGTGCTTCTTTAGTTTTTGTTTCCCTAATTTAGTGATATAATTCCTTTCTACTCAATGCACCTTTCTCTATGCAGTTATTAAGCCCTCACCAGCTGCCACTACTCCTGGCTTTGTTGGCTCTAACTGCCGATAACAAGCACATGTTGCTGGAATCTAGGTCAATTTTTTAACCATTTTCTTTCTTCCCTTTCCTGACCCCCCAAGGCAACTCATTCTTTTGGATTGCAGCAGGACCACTCAGAAAGTGGAGTGGGGATGGGAAAGACATGGGGGGGGACTTAGCTGTCAGAGCCACTTAGCCAGTGCATGCTGAGGTAAATAGATAGCAACCCTCATTCTTTGTTTCATTGCCTCTTAGATATTGTGGAAGAAAAGGCTTAAGTGGAAATTAAGTTGCAACCACATATTGAAGGAAACATATATTTTATGGGTGGTTTTGTTCTAGTTGAGAGGACTTGGGATCATAAACTGGATTTTACCTGCAGCTTCTTTTGAGTATCATCTCCTTAAGCAAGTCAAATTCACTATTACAGAATTGAAGTAGGAGTGAGGATGGTTTATCTCTGCCTTTCAAAAGATAACCATCCTGATTGGTGCAGTTGAAAATTTTGAAATCAAAGAACTTGGGTCTGCATTCTACTTTTGAGATTTAGTTAATTGATTTCTGTAATAATAGTAATAACTAGCAATGAAGTAACACCTCAAAGTTTGTAGAAGGCTTTTCAGACATGAGTTTATCTGAGGCTCAGAGCAATTTTATGATTTAAATTAATCCTGTTTTGAAGATGAAGAAACTGTGGTTCAGCATGATTAAGATTTGCAAGTAGTCTATCTTGTTAAATATTGGAGATGAAATTTTTGGAGCCAGGTCTTCCTGACCTCAAGGCTAGCATTCTATCTATTGATATACTGATAAATATTAACCCTTCCAGACCTTATATTTTTATGTGTTTTTGCATGAAATCAGGAGGTGTTTTTTGGGGAGGGGTTGTTTTTTGCAAGGCAATGGGGTTAAGTAACTTGTCTAAGTTAGGCAATTATTAAGTGTCTGAGGCCGTATTTGAACTCAGGTCTTCCTGATTCCAGGGCCAGGGCTCTATTTACTGCACCACCTAACTGCCTTGAGATCAGGAATTCTTAATATTTTTTGTATCTTGGATTCCTTTAGCAATCTAGTGAAACCTCTGGATCCTGTTTTAGATAATTTTAAATGCATAAATGAAGATATTTTTAAATGTTTGAAAGGACTACAAATATTTAGCATTTATATAAAGATATATTTTCCTCCATCTAAGCCAATTATATATTAAAATAAAAATATTTCCCCCACCCTTGAAATCTATCCATGGTTTTCTTCCCTAGATTAAGAACCCTTGAATAGATAGTTTTTTCCCAACACTGCTCTCTTTTTGTTCTTCTCCTTCCTGTTTCAATACTCTCAATCTCTTGATAAAACTGTGTATATTCTCCAAGGCTCTAGCCTGGATTCTTTTTTCCTTTTCTCTTCTCATAAATTTAATGAACTTCCGGGAATTTAATAATCTCCTTTTGAAGATGTTTGCCATATATGCATATCCATCTTATCTTTCTCCAGAACTCCATTTCTAGCTTCATGTTCTGCCTTCTGTAGGTCTAAGAATCTGATTTTTTTCATAGGAAAGGTGACTGCTTTAGAACTATTCTTTACCAATTACTGTTTTCAAGAATTGCGAACTGGTTTTTCAAAGGCATCTTCTGTGAACCTAGAATGAGAAAACACTAGAAACTGACCTTTTGCTAGTTTTCTTGCTACCTTGAAGATATTGGGGAAGAAGGAAGCAGATTCAAGATACAGAGGTTCTTTCTTAGCTTGTTTTTGTCTCTGTGGCCCCAAAGATGAATCTTCTGTCATCTCTATGCCTCTTTTTGTGACTCATTTCCCCCTACTGAAGTATAGTTTCTTAGGGTTAGAAGGGACTTTTAGGACTTGTTACATTCTGCCCCATGTAACATAAGATCTGTCATTCTGGTCCTGGGACTGGATCTGCATTAAGGAAGCAGAATGTAAAGGCTACAAAAGCTGTGTTGAATCCCATATATGACCATGGACAAATCACTTAATCTCCAGGAGACTTAATTTCTTCAACTGTGAAATGAAGATAATATTACTTTTTTTTTTAGGTTTTTGCAAGGCAATGGTGTTAAGTGGCTTGCCCAAGGCCACACAGCTAGGTAATTATTAAGTGTCTGAGGTTGGATTCAAACTCAGGTACTCCTGACTCCAGGGCTGGTGCTCTATCCACTGTGCCACTAAGTCGCCCCCATAATATTACTTTTTGTGACTACTTTTCAGAGATATTCTGAGGATCAAACAACAATAAGGGGAAGACATTTGAGTAAATATAAATGGATGCAAAAACTGAAGCAATATTGTTATTGATGTTTATTTGGCAGAAAGAAGAATTAGTGGAGGAGGATGGGAAACAGATTGCACGTCTATTATTATAATATGATATAATAATATTGAGGGATTTGGAGTATTCAGGTATCTACTAGAGTTATGTTTCTATCAAAAGCAGTGCAATTAATACTTGTTTTTACTTGTTCTAATGATAGTTTCATTCTTCAAAATTTGGAAGAACCCACAAAGGAAAATTCTATTTTCAATTTTCACCAGCACTGAAATGGTAGGAAATGACTGCAACCTTGTGGAAGAAAAATAACATTACCTTAGAATTTGTGATAGAGGAGAAATAAGGTTCTGTGACTGAAAATTGATCAGCAGCTAGGTGGTATAATGATTAGAAGACTAGACCTAGAATCAAGAAGACCTGAGATTGACTCTGACCATGATACTCTTGAAAGAAATGACTAGATCCAAATAGTTCTGTATTTATTTAGAATAAGATTAGTAGAATCATACCCCCAGGATCTTTTCCTCATCATGCTTTTTAGCATTTCTATTATTGACTTGGGATGAAGGAAGAGCTAACATAATTATCCCATGTGCAAATGATAGTTACCTATCTCTAGTTAACTCTGAGTGACAATCAGGAACTAAAAATTCATCAAAACACATCTCCTTCCTATTTTCCCTTGTTATTACACTCTACTTCCTCACAGTCTTCAGTCTGGACATATTGGTCTGTTCTTCCTCTTCCCTCCCTACACCCATGATACTTTGTCTTCCATCTCTCATTCTTGGAATGAATTCCCTTCTCACCTCTGAGTTTGTAATCTTAGATTTTCTTCAGGGTTCAACTCAACTGTTATCTCCTATCTGAATTTTTTCCTGTTTTCCTCTAATTGCTAGTTCACTAAGCTCCTTATATTCATTTTCTATATATTTTGTTTATACTATATACATTGAAATTTTCGTGTATTCATGTTGTTTCCTCCTGGAAAGTAAGCTTCTTGAAGTCAAGATCTGTTTCCTGTCTTTGTATTCACAGCACTTAGCACATTGCTTGATATATATTTGGCACAATAAATATTTGTTAATTATATATACATATACAATATATAATTATATATTATATGTATAATATGATATAATATACATTACTATTATATTTTATTAAGATTATTATGTATAGTAATGCTCAATTTAAGCTTTCTTCATTATTTATTCCATTTATAAAATTAAGAGTATGGAAAAGCGAGAGATTTGGAGAAAGAATGAGCAGCTTGCCTTAAACATTTTAGGCTAGTGACAGATAACTCAGATTTGTCTCTTCAAGGAGCAGTTCTTCTGATAATGAGGATGCAAACTTGAAGACTGAAGAAGAAATTTGTGGATTCTTTCCTCATCACCTTAAAATAGGCAATCTTTAGTTAAGACTTATCCTAACTGGTAGACCTTTGAGTAAGGTGGTAGCAGTTGGGAACTAATATTTTTAAAATAAAACAAGGAGTAAAAAGTTCTGGACATGCTGCCCCATGGATTCCCTCTCCTTTATGTATGAATGTTCTTCCTACTGTAATTTTTGCTATATACAAAGTAATTTCTGGGGGTTAAGGAAAGAGCAATAGCAACTGGGGGGATAACAACAGGCCTCCTATTTTCAAGAAATATTTTTTCCTAAGTTCCCTGTGACCACATGTTTACTACAGCAACAGAGAAGAACTTCCAAAATGCTGGATCAGGAAAACTAGTGAAATTTTCATAGCTCTAATTGTTATGGCTTTAAGGTTTCCTTAGAACAACCTGTTTGGTACAGATTTTATGTATTTCAAGGCTTATTTAATGGATGAGGAAACAGTGAAAAGTTAAGGGACTTGCCTAGGTTCAATTATCAGTGCCTATATATAAAATCTGTGGCACTGAGCCTTAATAGACAATCTAATTTTAGGTCCAACCTGATGATGATAATTTTCTCTTGTTGGCCCAGTGTCGCCACCTGGAGTTATTCCAAACAATCTCTTCAATAAGCACTGATATTTCTCTTATCTAAGTTTTTCCAACAAGGATTATAGGGGCCCTAGTGTCTCTATAAATACGCAAAGTAATAAATGCAAATTGGGTAAGAGAAAGTCTTTATTTCATCCCACAGAAAAAAAAGGATATCTCAGAGGACTCAGGGGTCCATGAGTAGATAACAGAAACATAAAAGGCACTTACATGCTCCTGGTCAAGAGGAATATGAGCAGGACAACTATTTGACATTCTAGGGAGGGATCCTTCTTATCCACAAAACCCCACACAATTACCCCAAGACTTGAAGTACCACCCTATTTTTGTTAGTTGTTTTTTTGTGACTCCACTTGGAGTTTTCTTGATAGATATTAGAGTGTTTTGTTAGTTTCTTTTCCAGCTCATTTTACAGATGATGAAACCAAGGCAAATAGTATTAAGTGACTTGTCCAGGGTCACACAGCTAGTAAGTATCTGAGATTAGATGTGAACTCAGGAAGGTGAATCTTTCTGACTCCAGATCTTGTACTTTATCCACTACTAGTTGCCCTGTGATTTAAAATTCATACTTTTCATTCCAGTCAGCTATTCTTCCTCATATGTGATGGCATTCCATCTTGTCAAGTCAATAAGCATTTATTAAGTTCTTACTATATTCCAGGAGCAAGGCTGGGCAATGAGAATATAGTTATAAACAAGAAGAAAAATACTTCTTCCAAGGATTTTCTCCCATTGTAGTGGAAGAAGACAATATGTGAAAGCTTAAATGTGATCAACTAGATAGAAGCTACCCAGTCTGGAGCATTTTGGAGAAAGAACTCCAAAGAGTCAGGAGCAGAACCTGGAGAAGAAAGAAAAGGTGGATGTAATTGAGCCCTTCCTTAAAATAAAATTTCTGGGAGAACCTGACCAATCAGAAGCAGCTTCCCAAGGACTTCAATAAATATTCATGAACAGTGAAAACAATTTATAACTGCTTAAATCATTTCCTGTTTTGCAGGACCTCCCGACCTCCTCTATTTTTCATAGGTTTTGACATATAGAGAAGAAGCCATTATCCTTCTCACTTCCTTTCCCCTTATCCCTTATGATCCTGGAGGAGCTATGGGGATAGTATGGGTAGTGGCTCTAGTGATTTGTTAGCTTCCACTACAGAGATTGAAGTGTTAGCAAACTGGGGAACTGAGAAAGGGATCCTACACCCATTGTCTATTAACTCACCATTAGTATGCAACAGTGGCGTTTGCCTCTAACAGTTTGATTTATGCCACGCAATTTTGCTTACAAATTAGAAACTGCTATTGTGCTAAGTTGGCTTTAAAATCGATGCAGAATAATTGTGGTACACAGGTAGTTGGAAGACATTAACATGAGAAACGTGCCCTGGCTATCATCCTTAGGACAAACTCCAGCTATGATGGCCACATACCATGCCCTTTACCTGGTTAATTTGAACATTTCTTACAGCAGTTGAGTCTGCCCCCTTTCAGTGCTGATCCTGTGAAGATTTGTTATAAATAAGATCATTATGAGCAGGGTTTGTGTTGTATGTGAACCTGAGCAATTCTTTTCAAATTTTTTGATAATTTCCTAGTCTGTAAAAAAGGAAAAGATTAGATCAGATTACCTCTAAGGTTCCTTTCAGTTTTAAAGCTATGATCCTTGGATATTAAGTATCCAAGTAAAGACTTGAACCTATTTCATGTCTTGCTTTATTCAAAGAAAAGAAGGAAGGAAACATGTATTTCATAAGCTCTTATCTTGTGGTAAGCACTATACGGGTAGCACAAATACAAGCAAAAAGACAACCCCCAACTTTCAAGGAGTTTATATTCTGATACAGGGGAGAAGATGAAATCTAGAAGGTCAGGAACAGGAACAGGCAAGGAATGAGGGCTGGCCAGCCTGAGATCCTTCACAAAATGGAGAGTCTGGAAAGAATTCAGCAATGGAGGAGGGGTTATGATAGATATTCCATGGTGAGCAGGCTACCAAGGTTAGGTTATTCTAGGTGAGGAGGTCCTAAGACTAGGACTGAGGGAAGTTCCAAGATGAGACAGAAGTAGAAGTATTATATTGAAATCTAACCATCAGAAACAGGACCAGGAGAATAATGTATTTTTGTGACTCTTCTTTCCAGTCTCAACATAGGACCCAATTTGATTGAAATTAATCCTTTTTCATGCTATGCCTAGAGATGTGGGGAAAGGAAAGTTTATATATGAGAAAGAAAAAAAGCTAAAAGGTGAAGGAGTAAGGATGGAATAAAAACCATTTAAATCTGCAGAGTTTGGTTATACAACCCTTGTATTACCAGAAGTAGAAATGATATAAGATAGTAGTCCTTAATCTTTTAAAGCATGAAGCCCCCTTTTCAAAACATCCCAAAATATCTAAGAATCCCTCCCCCAGAGTAGTTGTAATATTACTGATAAAAAGCTGTTATGAATTACATAAGGCTTTGAAATGAATGTAATTATAAGAGCACTTTTAAACATTTAGAAAAATAGTAATGCTTAAGTCTCTGAGAAATCGAATGCAATTCACAGAACATAGCATTTGGTATTATTATGCATGTTGGTAGTATGGGATGTGTTGTATTAAAGAATGGGTACTGAATTCTGTATGTGATCCTTGAAGGTTTTTTGTTGGGCAATGAAGCCCAGAAGAGCTAAAGCGTTGGACACCCTTGCTATAGAAGATATGTTTTCTTATTTATAGATTTGTTCATGGATTGCCATGCTTCTTGTAATAATACCTCAGTTCTCTAGGGCTTTTGAACCAATTACATATAAAAACAATTTTAAAATTCATTTTTATTTGTGTTCCAAATTCTCTCCCTCCCTCCCCAAACCCCCTCACTGAGAAGGCAAGTAATTTGATTTGGGTTATGGATGTGTAATCATGCAAAACTTATTTCCGTATTAGTCATACTGTAAAAGAAAACACAGATAAAAATAAAAATCCAAGAAAAATATTTTTTTCTTGGATTTTTGCAAGACAATGGAGTTAAGTGACTTGCCCAAGGTTGTATTAAGTTTCTAAGTTAAGATTTGAACTCAGATCCTCCTGACGATAGAGCTGGTGCTTTATCCACTGACACCCCAAGAAAAATAAATTAAAAAGTATACTTCAGTCTGTATTCAGAGTCCATCAGTTCTTTCTCTGAGGATGAATATTTTTCATGCTAATTCCTTCAGCATTTTCTTGGATCATTTTATTGCCAAGAATAGCTAAGTCATTTACAGTTGATCATCTTACTATATTGCTTTTATTGTATGCAGTGTTTTCCTGGTTCTACTCATGTCACTTTACATCAGTTCATGTTAGTCTCTCTAGGTTTTGCTGAGAGTATCTAGCTCATCATTTTTGATGTCATAATACTATTCTGCTACCAGTGGCCAACTCTTGATTCCTTAGAATATAGAGTCCCCTCCATGGGGTACCCTATCTGGTTAAGGCAGACTGTGAGAACTTGGTCCTCTCCAACACCCCTACTTCTTTCAGAACAGTTATTCAGCCATTCCTCTGAATGATCTAGGTGGTAGTAGGAGGGTTCTGCTGGCCATGGGGGCAGCTAGGTGGCACAGTAAATAGAGCACTGGCCCTGGACTCAGGAGGACCTGAGTTCAAATCTTACCTCAGACACTTAATAATTACCTTGCTGTGTGACCTTGGGCAAGTCGCTTAACCCCATTGCCTTGCAAAAAACAGGGGAAAAAAGAATTCTAATATAGGCTGGCCTCCTGTATCCTAGAAGGCTAGTGCTATTGCCTCTTTCTCAGCTTTTAGTGCTAAGAAAACCAGAACTTCCTCTGCATCAAGGCCAACTTTGCTCAAATCTCTTGATGATTCAAATGAGACAAGGAGAATAGCAAAGAAATCACCACTGTTCCACCCCAAGGGCAAAAGTCATTTCCAAGAGATCTCTCACTGTCTGACTGCCTCAAATTGAGAATTACTGAGGATGTTTCTAGCAAGATGTTAGGAGATCATATACTGAGTTCTCTGTTTATCCATAACTGTGGAAGTTTCCTTCTAGGATGCCCACAGGATGACTTGGCAAATGGAAGTCATATCTATGTTTGAAATTGGGGCAGATCCCTTATAGATTCCACCATAGATTTGGCCATGTCTACATTGACTTTTCATCCCTGAAAAAGCAATTCTATCTGTTGAACAAATCACCTCTGTTCAGAGTCCACTGGAACAGTGGTGATTTCTATAGGAACAAAGTCATGGTAGAAATAAAATGACTAGTCACTGGGCAATAGTGATTCCTGACTCCTCAGACAGGAAGTAGATTAGAGAGCTCTCTCAAGTTTCTTCCAACTTCAGAGCTTAGCCAAAGACCCCAGCCTTCCAATTCCTCTTCTTTGCTCTTCTCCTTGACTTATTTGAGCTATTGGCAGGGGCAAGATTGTTCAATTACTTTCTTTGTGGCTCATCAGCAGAGATTCTTTCATAGACCTATGAAGATATTGGTCTTTGAAAATAAGCTGTGCTTTCTGTACTTTCTTCCTCCATCAGAGGGAAGCAATACATGCCTCAATCCCTGCAAACTCTGGTCCCTTCTCATTTCCCATTCACTCATATGCTTGTGGTTTTAGAACTAGAAGGGATCTTGATTCCACTTCTCTCATTTTCCAGAGAAAACTGAAGCTTAGAGAAGGAAAATGAATTGCCCAGGTCACAGAAGCTCTAGGTAGCCAAGTTAGTATTTGAACCTAGCTCTTCTGATTCGAATTCCTGTTCCATTCCCTACCATATTGCTTCCAAGTAGGGGGGGAAAAAACCTACACCCACTTGCTTGACTTCATGGAGCAAAACTAAAACACTGAGAAGTTGAAGAAGCAAATATTAAGGGTGTTGTAAAAAAAAGTTTTCTAACAGCTGTTCCCAAATGGAATAAGATGCTTCTGAAAATAAGTCCCTGAGAGTCCCCAAACAGAGGATGGTTTTGTGTCAGGTCTATTGTTTAATTTCAAGAAGAACTAGATATTTTCTGATCTTGGGAATTTACTGATGATGTTTTAGAAGAACACGTTTTAAAATATAGTCTTTTCTTAGTAGAACAAGACAATGCAATTGTGGGTGTTTGTGAGTGATTTAGAATAGTATAGTATAGAAATAGTTTTATTAATTACTTCTGTTAGGATATTAAATCCCCCTCCCCGGTTGATTCTTTTTTTTTTAGTGGTAAAATAAACCAAACATTCCTTATGAATGAAGAACCAGGATTTGAAACCAGGTCTTCAGACTTTCAAGGTTTTTCTCCTATACTATATTTCTTAGTCTAAACAAGATAGGGAGATGGAAACCTCTCTCTTGGAAGTGTCAGGTCATCATCATTATCACAAAGTGTTTATTAAGCTCCCACCTAGATAAAGAAGCTCTGATACAATAGTTATATCATCTGTTCAGGCCATCTGGTCCTGCTTCCCAGGACCATGACTCATTCTCACCTTCCTGTTGATCTAAATTCTCTTGGACTCAAAATTATACTCCCTTGTACCTCCCCCTCTGTCCCCTTAGTTTTTTTTCTTTATCATAACTTCTCTAGCCCTTTGCTTGCTTCTCCTCTGTCCCCCTCCAATCTTTTAACTAGTAATCGGTGTATGAATATCTGTAGACTGGGTAATGAACTTGATGATAACCTGCCTTTCTCCCCAGGTTCCTCAGTTTTCCATTCTGGAAAATGGAAAGAATCTTCCAGATTCTCATACAAACTGAGAAGAGAGGAGACTTGACCTTATAGGACTGTTTCTAGTCCTATATGCAGCAATGAATAGAACCCTGGACCTAAGTCAGGAAGATCTGAGTTCAAATTCAGATTATATACTTACTAGCAGTGTGTACTTAACCTTTCTCTATCCCAGTTTCCATATCTTTAAAATGTGAAAATAATAGTAATACAACAGTATATATAAAATAATAAAACATAACCTCCCACAGTTGTTGTGAGGATCAAATAAGGTAATATTGATATACTACTGTCACATAATAGGTGTTTTATTATTGCTATTATCATTATTATCATTGTTGTTATTATTATTATTATTATTACTATTATCATCATTATTCAGGCCATGACATTGCTTTCTAAATAACTTATTATCATCAAAGACTAAGTTGTAACTTGCAGAGTAGTTGCTGATATTCATTAGTAGGGGGAATTTTCTCACTGGAAATTTTCTTTATTAATTAAATCACAGGTCTGATACCAAAAAGAAAAACAAATCCCTATCAAAACACTGATAAAAGTTTTTTTTGAAAGTTTTAATTATTAGTAAACATAATATGATTATCTCCAATGCATTGCCCATTTTGGGCAGCAGAGGGCTGGAGACCTTTGCATGTTGGGACAGTTGTCACCTCAGAGGCAAGAGAAAACTCTGACTTCAAATCACCAAGGCAGAATTTCCTGCGAGCAACAGTTTACTGTTGCTTTGCCTTCCTTTGATGCTTTATGAATTCATGATCTCATTGGCGTGGTTATTTCCTCTACTTGAGCAGATTGAAACCCATCTGTTTTTTCTCATCCTGTGCAATTCTTGTGCATGTCCTTCCAAAATCATCTTTAGAGGATCCACCCAACATGTTGGAAGCCTTCCCCTGGATCTTTTGGATTTCCTGTATACTGTTCTATGCTTGGGCAGTCAGTTTTGTACATCATTCTCAATGTGTAACTAACTGACCCATATGCTTTTCTTTCCGGGATGATGACTTCTGTCTTCTCTTCATGAAATATGAACTTTTCAATCATTCCTTGAACTATTAATCATTAAATAACCTTTCTTTGTCTGGAACCATGCTAGATTGCAGTAGTATATAAGAAGTAGCCCCTACCTTTGAGGAATTTATGTGTCTAATTGGTAGAAACAATATAGCTAGTAACAAAAGGCAAGAAATAAGAGCTAAGGGAGTGAGGACAGTGAATTTGCAAACTGAGCAGAGACCTTTCTAGTGACTTTTGTGCAGAGGTCTGAATCGACTTTTCCTGACTTTGCAGAAGCCTGCTAAAGGAATGAATCAATAAGTGATTAGAAGGTCCCATAAGATGAGAATGAATGGGAGATAGTCTCATAATAGGTCACATTTTTGTAATACTTTAAGGTTTACAGAGTTCTTTCCTGTGAGGCAGGTAGCACAAGCATTATCCCTAATTTATAGAAGAAATTCAGACTTTGAGAGATAAAAGTGTCTTATAATTACACAATTCATGCTGGTGCTGAAAATTGTGACTCCTGACTAAAGTAAAGACCAGGAGTGAGGGGTGACAGTTGCAGAAGTAAGTTTTTGTTTGATATCAGGGAAGACTTCCTCATAATGAGAGCTGTCCAAAAATAGAATAAAATGTTTGAGAATTGTTGGATTTACCCTTATTGGGATTTTCACACAGAGACATGGTGACCACTTAGTCTCCATTTGGGTATGATTTAAACTAGAAGACTGATGAATTCCCTGCTCACTCTCAAATTCTTATCCTGTGATGCTTCCCACTGCTGCATGTGATCTCATTTAGTTTTCCAAAGTTCTAAGAGTGTGAAGGCAGATCTACCCCTTAATAAGAAAAGAGAAATTGTGTAAATGACTTAGTTTTGGGTGAAACAAAAGATATTCTGTTAATGAGTTTAGAGTAAACTTCATCAATGCTGGTCCATCAGTTTGAGGTTCCAGGGCTTTAGTCAACTGTTACTATTGTCTCTTGCCATGGAAAAGGAGTATAGGTTCATTCTTCACTTCTCTTGTTTTGTAGGGGAATCAAAGCCTTGGGGAGAAAGAAGGCATGAAGAGTTCAGTAGAAAGTATTGCCTATATTAGAAAAAGTTCGTCAGTAACCAGCTGACAACTTTTTTTGGCCACAATATCTCATTAAAAAGCCATATCTGATTTCAGTCTTCATTGATGCAGAGTACCTACCCCAATGAAATCAGATATTTAAAGTAAATATTAAAGTAGTAGCGACTAAGGTGGAAAAAATGAATTGAAATCAAATACAGAGCACAAACTTAAGTTTCCAGAGAATAGAACTTTTGCTCTGTAATATCCTGAAAATAGCTATTGATTGCTAGTACAGTTCCCAAGAACCATTTCTCTCCTCCCACTCATCCACCCCCTTCCCTATGCTGCCCCAGTCCTGACCCTGTCCTGACCATTTTCCCTAACCTGTCATTATGCTTGGCATTCCCCTTGGGCAAACTACTGCTTTATTACCCCTTGCTTTAACTACTACCCAGATCTGAGATGCTCAGACCTGCTGTCGCTGATTTAGGATTTGGTTTCAACTAAAGGTCTGGTGTTGCTATTAGGGTAAGGGTTGGAATACTGCATAACTGATTGTAACTTAAAAGAATAAAATTTAGGGCTATGAGAGAATTTAGAAATCTTTTGTTTCAATCTTTTTCTTTTATAGACCTGAGACCCAAAGGAAAGAAATGATTTATCCAGAATCATAGAGGTAGCAGAGCTAGGATTTCTACTCAGGTCTTCTGTCCCTATCCCATGACTACCTCTCTTGCCATTGATCTGCTGCCAAAGCAGCAACTTTTGTTCATCGAATGTGAGCCAGATCCCAGTTACCCAGCATACCAGAGTTCAAGTCCAGAGTATTTTTTTCTCCTCACCCTGTCTCTTTTTATTGTAAAACAACTAAGAAGAGAAATACTCCAGCAGAATGAATCTTGGTGTGCTTTGGGGATGGTGGGAGGGAAGGGGAGAATTGCTGCTCAGGAAAAAAGCTGAGATAGGTGGTGTGGCAATGAAGTGGGGGTGGGGGAGTAGATGGCCAGGAGAACACAGTTTCTATTCTAGGAGGTACACGTGGTAAGGATTGGAGTGAGAGGCTTCTTGAAAGACTAGTGAGTTTAATATGCTGCTTCTGACAGTATTGCTCCTGCAATCTCCCAAGACCACAAACCCAACTGAAACATTAAGGATGTCCTTGAAAGGACAAGAAAATGTGATTTATTGAAAGGTACCTGTTGGGGAAAGAGAAGGTTCAATTCTAATGGTCAGAACCTTATTCATAGTCACCGATATTCATTCATTCAAGAAACATTTATTAAGTGTATGTTATGTACTATATACTAGGTTCCAAGAGAGAAACAAAAGCTAGACAATGCATAATCCCTCACCTCAGTTAGTTCATAGTTTAATAAGATACCAAATATGGATTACTCTTAATTACACCATAGTGGGTAGAATATTGGTCTTGAAGTGAGGAAGACCTGGACTCTAAGCTTGCCTCAGATATTTACTAGCTGTGTGAGTCTCTGCAAGTCACTTCTCTCATTCTCAGTTTTCTGCTTTGCAAATAGAGGATAATAATAGCACCTACCTTACTGGGTTATCTTGAAGATCAAATGAGATAATATTCTTAAAACACTTTAGCATGCCATAAAGCACCATATAGCTGTTAATTATTATTAAAGTTAGGGAGAACAAAACAAAATCCCAGGAGGAAAGTCCTTACTAAATGGAGGAGATTGGGGAAGGCTTCTTGAAAGGCATTTAAATTGAACTTTGGTGTGGTGGTTGGGGGCAACTAACAAAAAAAGAATTCATTTATGTTAGAGTCACTTTAGGCAGTTTCTTTTAATAGCTCACTTTGTAGGAATTAAAAAAAAAGTCTCCTCCAGCTGTCAGGACCCTTCAGAAGAATATTTAAACCATGCCTGTTCCTAAAAAGAGTAAGTCTGCCCTTTTTGATTTGATTTGGTTTTTTAAGTGACTCTCCGGGAAAGATATTACACAATCTCCACTAATGGAGATTCCAATAATGGAATCTAAAGTCTCTTTCCCTTGGGAAGTTCTTCCTTATACTTAGTGGGAATCCTACTTGACAGTAGGGTCTTCTACTTATAATATATATCATCAAATAAGATCTTTTTAAATCACTTTACACAATGCCTAGCATATAGCAGGCATTCTCTTTTGATGGAAATAAGGTGGGGGTAGAGCTATTAACTCATTTGTCATCTAAGGAAACTGAGGCCAAGAGAGAGACCAATTTACCACAACTAGTGTGTTTTGTCAGAGCGGCAAAGTCAGGAGGGAAATCAGATTTCTTGAATCTTCCTTCTCTCATTGTCTTAGATGCACAAGTTCTTTTGAATTCTATTGTGCTGGCATTATTATAGTGTGATAATTGACATTCATATAGTACATTAAAGTTTTCAAAGCACTTTACATACATTGTCATGTTTATTATCCCCATCTTATAGAGAAGGAAACAAGCTGAAGGATTTAGTGACTTGTCCATGGCCATATAACTATTAAATGCCAGAGTGGAATGCAAGTTGAGGCTTCTCATGACTAGGTTCAATGATTGTTCTACTATGCCATGCAAACAAACTGATAATGAGCATCACTTTGGGAAAATCCAAAATTACTGTTTAGCATTGAAAAATTAAATGCAAAAGCTGACAGTAATTTCAACCTACTACTGGGAGACATTGGAACCACTAAGGACCCATTGAAACAGTAGAATTTGTCTGCTTTGCAAACATCCTGGCTTTCTTTTATTGTTCAATGTGTCCTCATTGTGAGTATTTTCTTTCTACCATGCTGCCACTTTCCCCAGAATACCAAGTGCAGACTTATTAACTGGCAAGTTTACTGTCAGCCAATGGTAAAATTTGCATCTGGTGTCTGGATAGAGAGAGTTAGTCCTATAAACAATGCCAAGGAGACATTAGCACCTGGTATTATTGGAGGTAGGGGTAGAGACAAGAGAAACCTAGTTGTAATACCTCATGGAAGGGTTATAATTAATGATGGTTAATATTTTTAGGTATATTCAAATGTTGGTGGCCAGAGTAAAGAGATTTCTCTGAAAGAAAACAGCTGGTAGTCTACTTTTTAGAGGAAATATAGATGCTGGTGGAACAAACAAATGAGGTTCTACAGTGGTCTCTGTCTCAGAGATAGAAAGAACCTTCAATAATTCCTTGATTGTTAGAGCTTGAAGGAATCTTACAAGTCACTTAGAGGAAGAAACTAAGGAGAAAATAGAGGAGGAAACTGAGATCTGGACATGTGCATGAGCCATAACCAGTTAGGACAGACTATATCACTGGATCCATGTGTTCTGTAATCCCCTCTTATTCTCATTGCCCTGGACTGAGTGGAATTGGTTAAGTGAATGGACTCCTAGATTCTCAAGATTTTAGGTCTAGGAGAGATCTCTGTCTCTGTTTCTGGTTCTGTGTTTTTGCAGACTTCCCATCTTGTTCATTCTCTTGCTTCCTTTCTAAATCCTTCTAGACATTTCTTTTATTCTTCATCATCTCCAAGTTAAAAGATTTCTTATCATCCCTTAATTGTCAAGAGCTATTCCAGTCATTCCTACTTTAGAAGGTTCTTTCTTATGTTTAGACTAAATCTCTCCTGCTATATTTCTTCTCAATTTAACAAGAGGGGACAACATCACCCATCCCTTGCTGCTGAAGGGAATAACCAGACTCCTAATCCTACCATTAAAGCCCATGGAATTTTGAATGGTGATGAAAATTATGTACACTTTGAAAATGTAACAGCTCTTTGTTCTCTCTCTCTCTTTCTATTGGGTTTTAGTGAATGAGAAGAGAGAGCAGGTGGAAGATGAAAAGGACAGCAGTCATGCTTCACTCCTGCTTGATGTGCAGAATGGGCAACTTGTACATAAAATTCACTCATCTTCTACTGCTTTCTCCTTCTACTCTTTATGTGCCACTCACCCAGCAGGTTCCTGACAAGAGCTGGCAGGTACCAGGGGCTAGCAGTGATGTGATGATCCATCACCAGGATGGCTGAGACTGCTCTTAGCTTCTGTTTGTCTAAGGACTTTGCTTGTACAGTTGGGGGTAGGGGTGGGGAGGATCAAGGCTTTGGTCTCAGGGAACAGAGCAGGGAGCTGAGCTTCTCTTTGCCTGTTTCCTGTTCTCTCCTTCCCTTCTATCATTTGCTCCCTAAATTTAAACTGAGGGGGGGGGTAGATTCACCTTAGAACCACCTTGCAGAAACCTTGCCTCTTCCTTTCATAAGTTCAGACCGCCCCATAGGACAGGCAGTCAGGCGTTTGATCAGATGGTCAGTGAGAACTTGATGCACGTTGCATTTTTCTGGAAGGGAAGGGAGCCAAATGACTTATCTATGCCTAGCAGCTTTTTCCCAGAGTCCGAGCTTGAACTGCTAGCCAGGCTAGAGTGCTGGGCTTGGAGTCTGGAAGATTCATCTTCCTAAGTTCATATTTGGCCTCTTTTACCAGCTCTGTGACTCTGGGCAAGTCACTTAACCCTATTTTTACTTCAGTTTCCTCATCTGTCAAATGAGCTGGAGAAGGAAATGGCAAACCACTCTAGTATCTTTATTAAGATAACCCCCAAATAGGATAATGAAGAGCCACCTATGACAGAAATGACTGAATGATGGTTTGAGCAACTTTCTGTAGGGAAATTACCCAATTTTGATTGTTTTCATTTTGTAGATGAGGATGCCAAGATCTAGGAGAAGAGATCAAAAGATTGTCTGAGGTACCTTTATGCTGTTGACCTTGGTTTCTTCACATTTGGGACTGGTTTGGGAAAGAGCTTTTTCACTGCAAGATGTCTAAGAGGATTAAAATCTTGGTAGTAGAATTTTTTTTTAGGTTTTTGCAAGGCAAATGGGGTTAAGTGGCTTGCCCAAGGCCACACAGCTAGGTAATTATTAAGTGTCTGAGACCAGATTTGAACCCAGGTACTCCTGACTCCTGGGCTGGTGCTTTATCTACTATGCCACCTAGCTGCCCCAGTAGTAGAGTTTTTTAAGACATAATTTCTGGTTCATCTCTCCAAGCATTTCAGGGGAAGAGAGGTGGGCAATAGAACTGTAGCTGAATGGGTTGTCCAGTGTCTGATCTTTATCCTTTCCCCTCTATAATTTCCACACTGTCCTTGCCCAGGCACTGCTCTGGCACTTGTTTCTATTTTCCCTATTAATTCCCCTAGAGCTGAACTTCTTTAAAGGACAGTGAATAAAATAACTCTTAAGATTTAGAGCTAGAAGGGAGCTTAAAGATCATTTAACATAAATAATATGTACAGGTGATACAATGGGGGGAATGACTTGTCCAAGGATATTGGGTTAATAAGTAGGAGAACTGGGATTTGAAGTCAGAACATTTAATTCCAAATTTGGTGCTTTTTCTTCAATACCTTATGATTTTCAGATGATAGTCATGTAATATTTCCTTAATTAAATGGAGAAATCAGTCTTTTCTGAGCTAAGAGAACAGCTATGGCCCCAGATATTCTTACATTCCAGGGATTTCCTAACCTAGTGCCTGGAGCTCCCTTTCTTTTCCATCCCTGCTGTTTTCCCTGTGTGTCCTCTCTTTGTTCTCTCCTCAGTTATCCCCATCAGCCTTTAAGTTGTTCTCTGTGAGCAGAGTCTGATTTTGAAACTCTGTGTTTGTCCCCTCATTCTGATGAACCTCAGAGGTTGTTTCTGCCCCACTGCCATGCAGCGTCAGTCTCCCAGACTGTTCTGGCAACCTCATGTCTAGCACCAGGTCTGTCCTTGTTATCCTTGCTTCACAGTATGAATCCTGGGGGAACAATGCAGGAGGGTCCAGCATGGTGACCTACATAATCTGCCTGTCTGCTTGCCTGGGATGTGAAGGATGCTTCTAATTGGAAATAATACATAGCTAAGAGTGTATCTCTGACTATGGTTCTTAAAGATAATAGTTTAAATTTCTCAGTTAAAAAGTGAATTGCTATTCCCATGTTTTTCTTCATTTACTCCCCCCCCCTTCCCCATCTCTTTCTCCATCCTACAGATACTCAACATCTTTCTGCAAAGATAAGCCCAATGGAGGATATGGCTGCATAAAAGAAGCAAGAGGGATCTGGGGGTATTAAGAACATTGTCCCTTCTTCCCAACTGGACTCTTTAGGCACCAGACATGTCCTTAGCAAGGAAGAAGATACTGAACAGTGACATCATAAACTTAGGGCAGGAGAGGTAGAAATTTTGGGGGACCAGGTTGGTGTTAGTGACTTCCAGTAACTATATTTGACCCCTGATCTGGTCTGTTGAGTGAAGGTTGTGAGATACCATTCATAATTAAATTTGCATTCCTCATGCCCACCTGTTGCCCTGGGGTTGTAGGTGAAACCAAGTAGTTGAGGACAAAAGGTGATTTCTTGGAAGAGGCATGAGACTTGTTTTGCTGAAGTCCAGAAGGCAGAAGTAGGAGGCAGCACAGAATAATTTGGATTTGGAATCAGAGATCTGGGATGGAATTCTAGTTCTGCCACCTGTGGGATTGGTCAAGTCACGTAAATTCTCAGGGCCTATTTCTTCAACTTTAAAATGAAGGTGTTGGACTAGATGACCACTAGTTTATCCCTTCCTGGTTTAAGTTGCTAAATTTATCAGTAATGAGCATTACTAATGTAGTCATGATTTCCACTGCCTTTCTTGCAGTTTGTTTTCTCAGACCCATCAATAGTTTTTTTAGTTTTTCCTCTATGGAATTATCTTGCATTTATATTGTTGATATTTATTTGTGTACCCATTTGCCACTAAGAGAGTATAAACTCCTTGAAGGAAGGAACATTTTGTCTTTGTATCTTCTGTGACTAGCACAATGCCTGCATTTGCACCAGATTCTTAATGGGGAGTCGTGAGTTTTTTCTTACTGGAGTTTCTTAGGTGGGTACTGAATATTCCTTTGTTAGAGATGTCATGGGGAAAGGGGAATTCCTCTTTCAGAATGACTAATTGAGGGCATCTTGGTGGTACCAAGATAGAGTGCCAGACCCAGAGTTAGGAAGACTCATCTTCCTGAGTTCAAATCTAACCTCAGGCACTTACTAACTCTGTGACCCTGGGCAAGTCATTTAACCCCATTTGCCTCAGTTTCCATATCTGTAAAATGAACTGAAGAAGGACATGGTGAACCAATCTAATATATTTCCCCCAAAAAATTCTAAATGGGGTAACAAAGAATTTGACATGATTAAGAATATTACTCATCAACAGCTAGATGGCATAATGGGTAAAGTGTTGGGTCTGAGGTCAGGAAGGCTTATCCTTCTAAGTTTAAATCTGACTCCTAACATTAGCTTTGTTACTTGGGCAATTCATCTAATTCTGTTTGCCTCAGTTTCCACATCTATAAAATGGACTGGAGAAGGAAATGGCAAACCACTTCTGTGTCTCTACCAAGAAAACCCTAAATGGGTCATGAAGAGTTGGAAATGACTGAAAAACAACTGAACAATAATAAGAACTTACATGATTTCCTATTTTCCCATCTAACTCTGAGCTCCTTTTATTCCAATGAAATGAACCAGTGTGGTTGTGAATTGATTCCCGCTTTGTCCAACTTAACAGGGTTGATCCCTGTCTGATTGATTATTCTTTCTTTATGTCTCAGTTTCCTTGTCTGTACAAGGAAAAGGGCAATGGAGTGCTGGCTGTAGAGTGTTTTAATGCTAACCATGCTTGTCTTGGCCACCATCTGAAATCCTCAGCAACAATTCTGCTTGGCTGGTGAGAACCAAAGCGCAAGAGGAACTTGAGGGAATTGGACACATCCCTGTGCTGTGGCCGGAGCCCCCGTTATGCTCTAATGAATTAAGCCTAATTGGGGTGAAAGCCTTATGGAGCAAGACGGGGTGGGTGGAAATCATGTCAAATTGGCCAGCACTGACGCCAGCCCAGCATGACAGATGTTCCCTCTGGGAGCTGGGGAGGCTGGACTGGAGTTTGCTCCAGGCGGCGCCTTCAGATGATTTTGCTGCTCAAGTTACTTGTTGGCACTTGGTGGGGCCTTTCGCTTTGGGGGCTGTACAGCCTCCAAATTCCTCTACTGCTGTCATTGTGCCTGCTAAGCTAACAGAGTTGGTTACTCATTCCCACACCATGACAGGCAGCTGCCCCAAGTGCTCTATTGCATTTTCTCAGGACCAGGAGAATAGATCTCCCCCCTCAGGCTGTGTCTTTGGGTAGTTCCTGTAAACATCCTAGTTAGAAAGCAAAGTCATTTGCAGGTGTAATCCTGCTCTTCTCTTGCCCAAGTTTATTTCATTCTCTGTTTAAGTCTCTATCCTCAAAATTCATGGTATGGGGGGAAAATCACTGATTCTGGAATTCTCGGGTCATATCTCTGCTCTTCCATGTACTACTTGACCTTGGTCAAGACACTGTCCCTGGGTCTCAAAAGGAATGCTCAGTTTTATTGCCCCCAGGTCTATAATTGTTCCAAATTTTTCTCAAGAATGGTTGGATCATCTCTTCATCCTTTCTAGCCTGGCAGGAAAACTTCCTTGAGCCCATTCTATTGGTACTCACAGTTTCAGATCTTTGTCTTATCACTCTAAAATGTTTGTCTTGTACTACTCTCCACTTTGGTGTCTTATCCCCCATTAGACTGTTAGCTCCTGAGAGCAGGCCTCTTCTCTAGTGCCTGGACAGTAGATGGAATGGTGTGGCCAAATCTAAATGCAATGGATTATCCAGCAGTTCTTTCCAGATTAGATTTCAAGTGCATCCACAGGACTTTGTTGTTTTTTCTAAAAAATAAAACTGGGTTGAGATTCCTGGGAGACCCTGGGCAAGTCATTTAACCTCTGGACCTCAGTTTCCTAGTCTGTAAAACTGAAAGTTGGATTAGAGGATCTCCAAATTCCCTATAATTCTTTCCCATGATGACCTCTTCTGGGGTAAGATAGATTAGTTTTTCTAATTGCATAGGGCTCTCTCTTTTGGTAATATCACATTTACCTACATATAAAACCAAATATCACTCTATATAAAATTCCCTTATCTAAATGGCATACTGTGTTTTCAGAGCAACCTTTAAAATTGTGAATCTTCCTTCCCCAAGAGATTCACACCCTCCCTAGCCACCCTTTTGTTATGTTTGTTCTTATGATGCCTTGAGGTTTGTTGGGGGGGGGGAGTAGAATGTGTGAGGCCAAATTTTCCTTTTTCACCAAAAAACAAACAAACAAAAAGGCTTAAAGTTTCAGCAGGAAGGATCTAGATTAGTCTTAAGGGTTGAAATTCCTGGTCATCAAGGTTATACTTTTACTTATAGAATGTAGAATATTAGAGTTAGAAAAAACCCCTAAGAGTCTAAACATTTTAATTTTTATAGCTAGGGAAACTGAGGTCTACAGTCATACCAGTAGTAAGTGGCAGAGCTGGGATTGAAACTCATTTCAATTTTGGATTCTAAATTTACTGCTATTTTCATTTACATAACTATGAGAACCTGGGAGAGAGCATACCTTTTCACCTTCCTTTCCATCCTTCCCTTCCTTCAACTTAAAGTTCTTTTTCTGAAGATCTTTCAGAATAAATGAGTAACCTTCCAGCGTGACTAATTAAAACATTCCTTATCTGGAGTAGGGAATCTAAAAATTCTAAGAGAGCACCTTGATGCTGTGGTGGGTCAGATCAGCAATCCATTGAACCCAGTACATTATGAATGAATACTTGATGAATAAAGAGTGTCTATTTGCTCAGCAGTCATTTTAGAAATTGAGTGGTCAGATGCCTGGATTCCTCTTAGCTTTTCCATGTCCTATCTAATAAGTTCATGATTTTCTGTGAATGCAAAGCAGCTTGCAGCAATTGCAGTTGAGAAGACAATGCTATATTTAACACTAGTGTAGGATAGGCTTGTATGCATGGGTGCTCACAAAGATATTCCCACATATCTAATTTACTGTTCCCATCTGGGAGACTTTTGCTAAATTCCTGTAATGAAGGCAAAACATTTATCAAAGATTATGGAAGCATGCAACTCCAAATCTAAATCCCATTTAGTTTTTCAAAAATAAGTTTTAAGGGTGGCTAGGTGGCACAATGGATAGAGCACCAGCTCTGAAGTCAGAAGTACCTGAGTTCAAATCCAGCCTCAGACACTTAATAATTACCTAGCTGTGTGGCCTTGGGCAAGCCACTTAACCCCATTGCTTTGCAAAAAAAACAAAAAACAAAAAACAACAACTTAAAAATTAAGTTTAAAAAAATCACCATTTCCCCCTATATCCCTTTCCCACCTAGAGAATCATCTCATATAATCATATTTTTTTATGTTTTTTTTTTGCAAGGCAAATGGGGTTAAGTGGCTTGCCCAAGCCACACAGCTAGGTAATTATTAAGTGTCTGAGACCGGATTTGAATCCAGGTACTCCTAACTCCAAGGCCTGTGCTTTATCCACTACGCCACCTAGCTGCCCCATATAATCATATTTTTAAAGACAAAAAGAAGAGGAAAAATCAGCATAATTTGTCAGTGCATGAAAAAATATGAAAATATGTGCAGTTTGCTGTGTGCAGTTCTTACATGCTGAGTTAAATGTCCATGCTGTTTCTTCTAATGTAGGGCACACTTGAGGGTGGGGATTATTTATTTTTGCCTTTTTATCTCTAGTACCTAGCATTGTATTTTAATACTTATAGTAGCAAGTCATGACCCTCCTCTGGGTCTCAGTTTCTTCATCTTTAAAATGAGAGGTTTAGATGTAAAAGATCTCTAAAGTCTCTTGACTCTGTAAGTTTGCAATTCTATCTTGCCTTTTATGCCTCCAAACACCCTGCTGGTCTAAGAATAGGTGCTCAGACACAGTTCTTGATTGATGGATCAAGCAGGCTGATTCTGATAACTGTGAGACAGGTGACATGTTACTCCCACTTCCCTACCTCCCTTCATCTCCCTCCATCCCCCTCCATCAGCCTTGACTCAAGGTCCTTTCCAAAGGGAGGAAAAAAATTCTCAGGACCACTGATCCTGGAGGATTAAGCTGAAAGCAGACTTTTAAAGGGCCATGTTTTCATCAGTAGTTATGTTGTGTAAAATTACAGCCCCTCCTTAACCTTAGTTGCTTCAGTAATCATCCTCTGCTCTGACCCCAAATAATTAAGTGGTTGCCAACCTTTTTGCACTGCTGATCCTAAGAAGATGGGTCTTTGGGTGACAGTTTCTTGTTGGGCTTGAATTTTTCTGCTTAGAGTTAAACTGGAAATGAACCTTAGAAATGATCTATTCCAAGCTTCTAAATTTATAGATGAGGAAGATGAGGGTAAGTGATGAAAGCCAGACCATATACCTAGGAGTGATGACTCCAGTAGACCTGAACTGTAGTTCTGGCTCTGAAGAGTCTCTGATGTAGACACTAAGTCTACCTTGGTCCCTGAAACTTTCTGAATTTTTCTATTTTCACCTTCAAAATGGTGGTGATAAATAATACTATTGAATACTGACTTCACAGTGTTGTAAAGAAAATGTGAAAAAAAATTAACTGTGCTTGTTGTGTAGTACACCAGTGAATGCTGAATGAGTTGGTATGGAATATCCACAGAATACATGGAAAAATATGGCATCTTGTTTGTATGACCAGTGAACATTTGTAAATGGAAATGGAGGCTCTTTTCTGTTAGGTTAAAAGCATCCATTTAGTCCCTTTGGGAAAGGTGTTTCAAAGGTGAAGGGCGATTTCTTTCTCTGTCAGCCAGAACAAATCTTCCCTCTAGCCTCTTTGTAGAATTTAAAAATGTGTTGGGGGGGGAGCTGGGGAGAGGATTTAGCTCTACCAGTCTAGGGTGTACAGTGAAGGATTATGCTTTTTTTAAAAAATATATATATTTAAATGCATTCATACTCACTGACTGTTTTCTTTTAGGGCCTACCTGATTGCATTGAAGTCTGTGTGACTGTGTCCTATGTAGCCCACCTTGCTCTTTTTCTCCCCTTAAACAGAGTTTATTTGTGATCTGCCTACCCCTTTCAAATGCCTGTTTCAGGTCTGCAAATGGATAAAGAGGTTCTTTCTGCAATGTAGAAACTTCTCATTCATTTGTTTTGGAGAGGGTGTTTCCAAGGTGATTGCTTTCCTAGTGAGCTGGAAGGAATGTCAGATAATGTCCTTCTCAATTCTACCATGTCTTGTTCCTTATCTAAATGAGCAGAGCAGATGCCAATCTGATTAATTTTTTGTAGGGTAGCCCAGCTCATTACTACATATCCTAACTCAGGAGATTCAACTAATTGTCTCAAATGGTGAACTGTGCTAAAGCAATTTTTCTCTCCCAAGGGTGTTATAGAAAAGTGGTTTCCAACCCTTTCTATTATGAGAATTCCAGTTTATAATAGAAAATTTTATGTACCTCAGTATGTGGTAGTAGTTGTATTGTTAGTATCTATTTAGTGAGAAAATATGCAATAACAAAAAGCATTTTGAATTCTAGAATGTTTTAGATCAGTTTATATTTTATTAATAGCATCATTTACATATATTTGAAAACTAGTGATATACATATGTGTTAAACATTCAATTTGCAGAGGACATGTTTGCTTATTAATTATATTGAGGCATTTAATGAGGCAGGTGACTTGAAAGTTGAAAGTTAATATTTCCCTTCTGGGGTTGCTGATAGGGCCCAAAGAAGAGTGATAATTCTCATCTTGTCATTTCTTGGACCCTACAATCTCTCTCCTCCCAGTTAGGCTGGCCTGAACATAGGAACCATGCTTTTTCATCTGTGTTTTCTTATAACATCTAGACTGATGGAAGCCTTGGCACATGCTTTTAACTGATAGATGTATTGGGGCTCCTGGACCTTAAATGAATCAGGCAGTGGCATTTATGGATGAAACTGGATAGACAACAAACTGATAAAAAAAAATGCAACAGGTCTGCTTGCTATTTGGATAGCAAACACCTTTTAAAAAATCATCAGTGACAGAACCTTCACATTTAAACTCAACCTATAATGTTTGAGTAATTCAATGTTCTCTTTTTTAATGAGGAATTAGAAATGATACTGAGAAGAATACAGAAGGAAGAGCTGAATTAGACCAAGAACATAGAAGAAAGAGGTAATATTATTTTGAAAGCACAGAGGAATTTATATTTTAAGATAGTTGAAAGGAAAACACTAAACTATTAGAAATTCATTTATTATATTACTATCCAAAAATGGAGAGAGAGGATATTAACAAACCCATTTGTTAATTTCTTTAAAATATTTAAAAAGAATATATACAGATTATTTGTGATGAAAGTAGGAGAAGGAATTCTAGAAAACAATTTCAAATTATCTGAAGTGACAAAAATGTATATATCCTTTGATTTAGAGATTCCATAACTGGGCATATGCCTCAAGGAGGTCAATGGCAAAAAAAGAAAGATTCCATCTATGCCAAAATATTTAGAGCAATACTTTTTGCTACAACAAAGAACCAGAAACAAAATTGATTTGGGAATGGCTAAACACATTGTGATACATGAACATAATAGATTATTGGACTGTAAGATTTGATAAATATGAGGTATAACAAAAAATATAAGACTGATATGAACTGATACTAAGTGGAAAGCAAGACCAGAAAAATAATACACCAGCCTTCAACAGGGTGATTGTAAAGAATAGTAACAAGACAAGCAAAACTGAATGATTCAAAATTTTAATAATCATGTTTGACTCCAAAACTGAGATAGGAAATTTATAAGCCCCAGGTCTGTGTTCCCCAAACTTTTTGTAATGCTTTCCTTTGAACACAGCGATTTGCAGTCTGTTAGACTAAAGATGTTTTCCAAGCTGAGTGAGATTTTAAATATAAGGATTATTAAAGTAAAACAGGTCGCCTTGTTTGGTAGATGAGACATGTGTGAAATGATTAGGCAGCAGTAAGATACGGTTTGATAAATGTCAAAGGTAGTGGCCTAAGCAGTATATGCTTTTAGAATCTTAAGTAGGAGATCACTAGGATCTTTGCTGGTCTGGGAAAGAAATGGGTCTTAAGCTAGACTTTGAAGAATGGTTAAAATTTGGACTTGTGGAGAGAGGATTAAGAAATTTTGCTGGGTTGTCAAATGATTCATATGATTACTACTCATCCCTCCTTTGATAGCTGCAGGTATATTTTGCCTTCATCATTAATCACTCGATAAGTATCCACCTGCATCATCTGGTATATGAAACAAATTACATAGATGGGTCTGATCGTTATTCTCTGGGAATTTATAGTGTAACAGAAACAAAGCTAATAAGGACTTAGAATGTCCCCTTTTCTTTACTCTGGGATTTTACTTGAATGTTCAACCTATAATTATATTGGACCAAGGCTTCTCTTAACTTGGGAAGAAATCTCTAATTCCACCCAATGAATGCAACCTGAAATTATACTTTCTAGTCAACCCAGAACAAATGTTTTATTTCTTTTAGGTTCATTCTGATCCTGCTGTTCCAAATATAAGATCATTGAATACAATGAAAAATAGGTATAAAAAGTCTCATTTTTGGATGAGGAAGCTGAGGCCCAGAATTGTTAAAGGACCTTCCCAAGGTCACACAGGTAGGAACTGGCAGAAGGAGGATCAGATATTTCATGAAGTCTCTCATGATTCTCTTCATGGTTTGGCTTACACCTTCTGGCTCTTTGGCAGATTAAGAGTTGAATACATGACCTTTTCTGGAACAAATTGGGGCTTTTATTCCTAAGGTCTAAGCATTCTGGAAGTTTTCCACTCATCATGAAGAAGCCAGGATCAGAATGTTTCCCCACCCCGATTCAAAGCTCTCATTGCTGAAAGTGGGCATGCTCTTGGCTCTCCCTCCAGCTGTCCCTGAGTTCAAACAGCCAGCTGTTGCTCTGTTGCTGAAGGGGTATTATTGCCGCCATCTGTAGTTCATTCCACTGGTATAAATTTTGCAAACAACCTTTTTAATCATGTTTATGATCAGTACAGAGAAGCATTATGTCACAGCAGGGTGGATGGAGAGCTGGCTTCTGAATCAAAAAGAACCAGTCAGTGAATCAATCAACAGGTATTTATTTGATTCAAGTTCTACTTCCAACACATATTGGCTTTGTAATCCCAAGCACTCAGGGAGCTTTCTAAGATTCGAGGTTGTAGAGTGGTTAAGAATCTACATTGGACACTGGAAGTGAATTGATACCAGGAGCAATGGGTGAAAGAGGCAGAGTAAAGACTGATATCATGTATGGCTTCATTAAATTAAACCTGTCCAAAAAGGGAATGGGTCTTGGAGCAGGTGGAGGTTGGTGGAGGTCCTCCCCTGGGGGGAGGACAGGGACCCAGTTGAGGGGTCACTGGAAGTTTCTACACAGAGACTGGGTGACCAATTATATACCTTTTAGGTATAAGTTGAACTAGAAGCCTTCCAAGGTCTCTTTCAACTCTCAAATTACACTAGTGTGTAAAATTCTGTGATTATGAATTTCTTCCCTAGTGGAATCTCATTTCTGAACTTCTCTCTCTTTCCCTCCCTTCCTCCCTTAAAAATTCAAAATCAAACTAAAAAACCCAACCTTGATGTGGGCTTTCTGCAGTTTGAACTTTGAAGGCTAATGAAAAAACCCAGAGATCAATTTAGTAGGTTCAAACATCCAAACCTTTCTATATTTCTTTTTTTAATGAAAATTTCCTTCATATTCTCCAATCCTGACTCTTCCTTTTTCTTTCCCTTCCCCTCCATTTCCTTCTCTCCTTCTTTTCCTTTTCTTTCTTTTATTTTATCTCTCACTTCTCTTTTCTTCTCTTCCATACCTATTCCATTTCTCTTCTCCCCCTACTTCAACCTCAAAATTTTCCTTTTTGTTTACTTCTTGACTACCTTTCTTTACTCAAGGCTTCCTGTAGTGATAAACTTTAGGTTGCTGCTTAAATTTTGTTTTGTTATTCATATTATCATGAATTTGTCCTTATACTGAGAGGACAGCATTTGTATTTGTATTTCTTGTAGCGTCTATATGAACACATAATAAGGTGAATGCATAGCAAAGGTCTGTTTATCTATCATTGTAATTTTATATATATATATATATATATATATATATATATATATATTAAGCTACTTGGAATGTAGAACTATGTTCTGGACTTTATCCTGGATTTTTTAGAGATAGACAAATAATACAGTTGGAAAAGTTGACTTGTTTCATTGCTAACCTAAAGGAAATGAGAAACTTTATATCATGGAACACTCGGTCATCTGGTGTTACAGTGTTGATGAATGTAATCAAACAGATTGATATGAAGATAATTGTAGCTTATGTGCCAACATCCATCATAGTGTATAAGAACAAAAAAATTTTATGAAGAAGGTGAAAAGATCCTCCAAACCAAGTCACTATATATACTTATACTTGATGATTTAAATTAGAAGGAGGGAACAAAGAAAAATAACAAAAATGTTGGAAAGTATGAGGTGTAACTAAAAAATAAAATAGACCAAAGGAATATAGACTACTTGGAAGACCATATAATGAAAACAGTTTTCTAGAAAAGAGAAGATGCTATGCATATCACAAAAAATTAAATTGATTTTATGTGGGTAGGAAACACTTGATTTAGATTTGGGAGTAATTTCTGAATCTGTATATAGTCTGACTATCAACTAGCAGCTAGAATTAGAAATTAGAAAAAAAAGATAATCTTTGGTGAAAAAGCCTTTTTTAAATTTCTGATTTCAGATTTCTATATATAGAACACAGAATTATCTTTTGAAATTTCTCTGCCGGTAAAGTCTGGGACTTGCTTTGCAATACATAGTCTTAGTTATTTGATTTGTTCAAGTTCACATGCCCCATTTGTTGTTATTCAGTCATTTTTCAGTCATAACTGACTCTTGTGATCCTGTTTTGAGTATTCTCAGCAAAGATAACTGGAATGGCTTGCCATTTCTTCTCCAGATTGTTTTATGATTAGGAAATTGTGCTAAACAAGGTTAAATGATTTGCCCAGTATCACACAGTTAGTAATTGTCTGAGGTTAGATTTGAACTAATGAAGAAAAGCCTGCTTGAGTCCAGGCTTGGTACTCTGTACACTATGAAGTCACCTAGCTGCCCTCACATTTCACATAGCATGAGACTTACCCTCTATTCTCTATATTATTCTACTTCTTTTATACTATCTTTTGATACTAAAAAATTATTGAAATGAGTAAAGAAGAGGTATTGATTCCGATTTAACATTATTACTAATATGATTAACTTTAACTGATATAAAACAATCTCCATGAGGAAGAGACTCAAAGCATTAGAAACCTCTCAGCCAAAAAACACTTGAATTGTTTACCATCCAAATAGATTTGACAGCCAAAGGCGGCACTGATATCTACTAATATATGCTCACTTGCATAATATTACAGAGTAGGTTAATGGAAATGATGATCAATATTGTCTCAAAAAACAGCAAAGAGCAATTGGGAGGAAACACATGTCTGAAGAAAGACTCAAGCCAGATCATCTCAAGGGAATTTATAGATAAATCTGAAAGGAAAACAGGAAAATTCAAATGGAACATTCTTCTTCTATGGATATAACAACCTATTTTCATCATTAATGATGGATTAGACACTTCAGTCCTGATATGCTATATAAGGAAATAGAAATGGTCTTAAAGAAGATGAAGACAGATGAGGTATATGTCTGGATTGAACCAAGTGCATTGTGATGATGCCAAAGGCATCAAAATTTTCAAAGCATGCAGAGACTGATTTTCAAGAGATTTGAATAAAAAGAAAAATATTGAAAGATTAGGGTGAGAAAGTTCTGGGCTGTGTTATTAGAGGCTGAACTTGAACCTGTCTTCAGGTTCAACACTCTACCTATACCCCACCCTTGAAGAATAAAGGTAATTAGACTCATATGCCCACTTTGTTTTTTTCTATAGAAAAGCTTATAAGCTCAAAATTGAATTGGAAGATGGTTTCCTTTGTGAAATTTTGCAATATTTTGAATGATGCTAAGCTATTTTCTTACAAATCATTTCCAGTTCCCAGATGCAGGAAGGGAAGTCATCAGTGGCTCATCCCAAGTCCTTAATAGAATGTTGGTCATGTGGTTAGATGTTTTGTTTTTTAATCTATTGACTAGTATCTTTAAACTCAATGCATTGCTGGGTCTTGACCAAAGACTTAGATGACAGCAGATCATGGAACAATATTATCTCAGAAGAATCAAAATAATGAGCACCACAAGTAGCAAAGTTGAAAAATGATGGGCATAAGGAGGCTGCATCATATTACTAGTTATGATTTGTGTTCAAGAAGTAGCATAAAAATAGCATCCAGGAAATGTATGATTGGAAAAGGTGATGGGCTGTTCATGTAATGAGAGCAAAGGATAAGACAGACAGCCAAGGCACTGCACTTAAATCAACAAAATGCTAAAAGACTTACAGGAATATCTCCAGTCATTGGGTAGAGAGTTTATGGGAAGAGCTGGATGAGAATCAAACATGATAAAATGCTATATATGAGCTTTGATCAGCACCATTGAAAGGTGTATCCATTGAGTTCATGTATCAGTTGAAATATTGAATGAAGACAGCAAGCTTAACCACTGGGTGCTTCTAATCTAGTTTTTAATTATACAAGTTAGACAAACGCCTAAGTTACTGATACATACATTGCCTATTTTCCTAATTCATGAGTCAGTCTATATGCCTTTTTTGACACTTATCTAGTGACTTTCTCTACCTATCCTTCTACAATTTCACTTGGGAATTATTTTCATTCCCTTCATTTCTCTCTTAATATACACTCTCACATACACCAGCATGTTGGCTTTATTTGGTGCTGTGGATGCAGGTTTACCAGCTGCCAGTCTCTAGCCTGTTTTGTGCTGAATCGTAGTTTATAACTTTTGTTCCCCCCCCCCCCCAAATGTCCTTTGTGAATGTCATAGCTATTTGGACTGGAGTATCTGTCTTTGATAATTCCCTCCCTCCCTTGGCAATCACTAGAAAACAAATCAAACTCCTGTCTCCAAGGGAGTCAGGATGCCTAGATTTTGTTTTTGACCCTGTCTCAGTCTAATTCCTTGTCTTTGGGCAGAAATCTTGTCCAAATCCATTTCTTCATCTACAAAATGAAAATGATGGCTAATGTCATCTGACTACCCCTGTTGGGGCTTTTGAAGAATACAATGAAAGATAATTACTAGTTATGATGGCACCTGTTCATCTTGCATCTTTCTAGAGAGTTCAAGAAGTTGGTGACAATAATTTCTTGTATTTATATTTTGCCTTTAACTTCCAAACTTTTTGCTACCTGGGTTTGTTCTTGCAGCAACCATATACGTTACTGAAAAGCTCCTGCCCCTCCTCCCTCTCCCAATTTATAGATATGGAAACCTAAGCCATTTTACAAAGACAAGGGGATTTCAAGACCTAAAGAACATTGTAAGGAGGAAAAGGTTTATACAAAAGTTTCAATACTGAGTGAGGCTCAGGGAGAGTCCATTCAGCTAGTTTATGCCATCTCTCCAAGATGGTATCACATCTTCTTCCATCTGATACTCAAGGTGTGACCTTCCTTCCTTGGACCCAACTTCATTCATGTCAATGAACATATATTAAACTGAGTGTCCACGTGTGCCCACATGTACATAGAGTAGGAGTCTCTCAACTTGATTTATTTTATTCTTGATTTTTTATATTTATAGCTTTTTTAAAAAAATGATCAACTAGATACTATCAGGACTTAAACCCTTTGCCCCCTTCCAAGTCTAGTTTCCTCTCCTCTACCCTTTAATTATAATATGAGGACACTGAAACCTCTTGAATATTGTAAGCTTTTTTTTTTTTCTTCAAGACTGGGTCATCTCATGATTTGCCCAAGCTAGAAATGCAGGGGAAACTCATGGGCCTAATATTACTCAGATCACCAAGGCATCCTTGATCTGTGCCATTTTTGGTCTGAGCTAGTTTGCCCCAGTTTTTCCAGCTTGCCCTTTTATCCTAGGTTCAACTCAGAACTCCCAAACCCAAGAGCCTCAGCCTCTTCAGTAGTAGAGATTATGGTTCTGTGCCATCGCACTGCAGCCTGGAGGAGGGAAGTGATAAAGAAGTAGATGAAAAAATCTGGAATGGGGGGGAAGAATGGAAGGTCTGGAGATTGAGAAGTGGGGAAGGATTCTATTATTAATTCAGATTCCTGTAAGGAGGGTTGGCCTGAGGAAATGAGACAAATGGTCTGTTCCTTTGTGGGGATTCCATTCCTTGGAAAGTCTAGAATGCTAGATTTGGAATAATAATAACTAATGTTAATATAATGCATACAACAAGCCCTTTACAAATATTATTTACTTTGATCTTTACAACAAACATGGAAGGCAGGTACTGTTTTCTCAGTTTTTACAGATGAGGAAACTAAGGCAAATAGATTAAGTGACTTGCTCAGGGACACACAACTAATATGTGTCTCAGACTGAATTAAAATTTAGGTCTTACTGAATCCAGTACTGCATGACCTAGCTAGCTGATGGTCAAGGAGCTCAGTGTGACTTTGGGCAAATCACTTATCCTCTTTGGTCTCAAATATCTCATGTTTAAAATCAGGAGGTTAAATGAGATGATCTCTAAGGTTCATGATCCTGTAATCCAGGATTACAATGTATTTTAATTAATGCAATGTATTTTCATATTTGGTACTAGTGAGCTGTAGATGATGGGAAAAGAAATTCTCCCCTGCACTCTGAGATCTTCATCTCAGGTCATAAATTTATAGCATTTTGAATTCATATACGTGCTTAACAGTTTTATATTTCTGCATATCTCTCAACTATCATATTTTTCTTTTTCTTTCTTTTTCCTTAGGTTTTTTTTTGCAAGGCAATGGGGTTAAATGTCTTGCCCAAGGTCACACAGCTAGGTAATTAGAAAGTGTCTGAGATTGAATTTGAACTCAGATCTTTCTGACTCCAGGGCCTGTGCTGTATTCAGGGCGCCACCTAGTGGCCATTTTTTCCTTTTTTTTTTTTTTTTTTTTTTTTTGCAAGACAATAAGGTTAAATAACTTGCCCATGATCACTCAACTAGTTAAGTATCAAGTGTCTAAAATTGGTTTTGAACTCACATCCTCCTGACTCCAGGTCTGGTGCTTTATCCACTGAGCCACCTAGCTGCCCCTCAGATGAAAGACTTTTTGAGGATAAAAACTGGATGTTATTTAACTTTGTATCTTTCCCTGCACCTTGAGCTATTTTGCTTCATAGTAGCAAGCATTTGTTAAATGAATTTCCAAGATTCTAATATAGTTATGATGTATTTTCTTCTCCTTTCTTTTCATAAGCTTAAAAATACCTTTTAGGTTAGGGACACAGTTTAGAATTACTAACTTTGAATAATTTTAATTCATTTTCACATCATGAATATGTAGCTTGTATCCACTTTGCTGTAAGGATTGGACCCTGATGGCTCTGGAGGAGAAAGTGAAGCTGGTGACTTCACTCACTCAAATCCAGTTCACATGCTTGTCATGGCATCACCTCCCTGATGTCATGGTCTTCTTTGAGAATGAAAGACAAACATTATCATCAGGAGCCTTTAATTTAACACCATTTTGCAGATGAGAAATCATCCACAGAATGAAAAACTGACTCATTTAGTGAATTGGTGAATAGTAACAGGGCCAGGACTGGATGTGGTCTTGATACTACACAATAGTTCATCCTATTTTGATTCCATAGAAGGCCTTGAGACTGTAGAAAGGGAAATGAGGCCCTAAGAATTAAGCAATGAGGTAGAACTTTGGGAGCAATGAATTCTTAGTACTATTACTTACTAAATGGGGAGCATAGTATTTCCCTTCTTGGGTCTCATTTTTTTTCTCAGTGGGATAGAGGTAACCTTAGGAGTTTTTCACAAGACAAATGATAACAAGTAATCCCTGAATCACCTTGAATAATGAGTTTTAGAGACAAAATGAATTTTCTTTCCCATGTCAGATTCACAGTTGGTGGAACTGGTGGAAGAGGCATTGGGAATGATGGAGATTTGCATTGTATTATACTGTTTTGAATATTTGGGGACACCCAGCAGCAGGTAGGAGGTTTAGGAGACTTGGACTGCCATTGGTATCAGTTTTACTCTCTACTTAGCTCAGAAGATTGCTGATTCCTGTTTAGAATGATCACCTGTATTAACAATCCAGTCAATAGTCCAGGTGATGGGTTTGATGTTTGTTCATCTGAGGAATGGCCTATGACCTTGGGTAGCATTCTGCTCCTTAGCTATTTGCCCAGAATGGTTGGGGGTGATGCAGCCTGGAGCTGCCAAGACCTGGTGGTTTTGGGTATATGTCACCCAGCTCAGGATAGAATGGAATGCTCATAGCCCTGGGCTGAGTTCTGTCAGAAGATCACTTAAGGGTAAGCTCTGCTCCTCGCCAGTCCTTTCCTAACCCTTCCTGTGAGGCAGCTGCTTTGATATAGAGACTCTAGACGGACTGGGGTTGGGGGGGGGGGGATCTGCCTGGCCCTGGATCAGAGATGTTATCCATTTCTCCACCCTCTTTTGGGTGGGGTAATCTAATCCATAAAAAGCATCATTCTCATAGCTTTCCCACGCTGCTTTAATATCCCTCAATCCAGTTTTCTGTCCCTAGGTAGTTTTGTACTGGACCCTTAAGGTTTTCTTCTCAGTCCTATCCTCTCAGTGATAGTTCTAGTCAAGATAGTGGAGTTAATATAGGATAACACAAGTAGGCATCACATAAATCTCACTGAGATTTGAACACACATAACACTTGCTGTGGAAACACATGAAACTAAACAGTAAACAGGAAAGAGAAGAGCATTAAGGAAAGAATAGTGTCTAAGAAGGACGTAGAATCAGAGAAAAATTAGCCATAAGCAAAAACTCTACTTTTTCAAAGAGGGTATTAAAATAAAAGAAAATAAGCAAAAGAACCTTGAGTGTGGACTGAGTCAAGGGAAGAGAGAAAAGATAACAAAAAATGAAGCATATTGCTTCAGTTATAGAACATGCTCCCTCTTTGCCACCTTATTCTTTGAAAAGTGGAGGCAAGGAGAAAAAAATGCATAGAAAGATAGAATGGAAGGACTTACACAATTAACAGTTAAATAGAAGAGTGACTAGAATTTTATATATCAAGTCAGGAAAACCTGAGTTCAAATTCAGTTAGAGACACTAGCTGTGGGACCCTGGACAACTCTCTAAACCTCTGATCACCTCAGCTTCCTTAACTGAATAACTATTAAATAGAGATAATACTAGCACCTATCTCCAGGTCTTTTGTAAAGATTAAATGAGATAATATTTGTAAAGCATTTATCACATACCTAGCACATAGGTCCTTAATATATACTTAATCCTTTTCATCCTAATTGTGACCATGAAATTGAATAGGATGAATTCACTCATAAAAAAGAAGAAAATAGAAAAGATGGATTAGAAAGAAGAGTTCATATGCCTGAAGGCCAACAAAAATGTGCATACCCTTTGGTCCAGTAATACCACTACTGGGTCTGTACCCTGAAGAGATGATGAAAAAGGGTAAAAACATCACTTGTGCAAAAATATTCATAGCAGCCCTGTTTGTGGTGGCAAAGAATTGGAAATCAAGTAAATGTCCTTCAATTAGGGAATGGCTTAGCAAACTGTGGTATATGTATGTCATGGAACACTATTGTTCTATTAGAAACTAGGAGGGATGGGAATTCAGGGAAACCTGGAGGGATTTGCATGAACTGATGCTGAGTGAGATGAGCAGAGCCAGAAAAACACTGTATACCCTAACAGCAACATGGGGGGCGATGATCAACCTTGGTGGACTTGCTCTTTCCATCAGTGCAACAATCAGGGACAATTTGGGGCTGTCTGCAATGGAGAATACCATCTGTATCCAGATAAAGAATTGTGGAGTTTGAACAAAGACCAAGGATTATTAACTTTAATTTAGGAAAAAAACTGATATCTTGTTGTCTGATCTTGCTCTTATACTTTATGTTTCTTCCTTAAGGATGTGATTTCTCTCTCATCACATTCAGTTTGGATCAGTGTATACCATGGAAACAATGTAAAGATTGGCAAATTGCCTTCTGTGGGGGTGGGGGAGGGAAGCAAGATTAAGGGGAAAACTGTAAAACTCAAAATAAAATCTTTTTAAAAGAAGAAAGAAGAGTTCAATAAAATTGTACAAAAGAAACATACTTGAAACAAGGAGTGTCACTTAAAATGAGGGGCTAGAACAAAAACTATGATTTGGGCAGCTAGAGCACTGGTCCTGGAGTCAGGAGTACCTGAGTTTAAATCTGGTCTCAGACACTTAATAATTACCTAGCTGTGGTGGCCATGGGCAAGTCACTTAATCCCATTGCCTTGCAAAAAAAAGTTTATAAAAAATCAGATGAACTCAAAAAAGCTTGAATAGCACCCATGATTTCAGATAAGACAATAATAAAAATAGTCATGATTAGAAGAGACATCAGGGAAATTGTATTCTATTTCAAGTTAATGTATATCAGTATTGCATATATTTGAACCAAATGACATAGCAATTAAATATTTAAAGGATAAATTCATTAATATTACAGGTAGAAAGAGATAGTAAGAACATATTAGAGTAACCTCATTTTATCCCTTTCTGAAAGATAAATAAAACAAAAAGAAAATTAAGCACCTAAAAATAATTTTAGAAAGTTAAATATAATAAAATTCTGTCCATTATTGAATGTGAAAAGAGAGTAACATTATATGTATGTGTATATATATACATATATATATATATATATATATATATATATATATATATATATATTTCTCTGATGTACATGGCAGCTTTACAAAAATTGACCAAAGAGTAGTGCATAAAATATATAGTGGTTTTTTTCTTTACTTGATTTTGATCCATAGTGATTGGTAGTATCCAACAATGGTGTTTTTATTCTTTCCTCCAGATGGTTTGTCTTCAAGCATTCTCTTGAAGGATACCATCTGGTTGAAATTTTTGAGTCATGGGTTATAAGAAGCATAGAGAAGAGGGCCCTAAAAAGCCTGCTATTGAATACTATTAGAAGCAACTCATTGAGTTGGATGGAGAACAGAGACAGAAAGTCAGTGAGTGTGTTCTACCTTAACATGGTACCTTCCTTGGGAACTATCACAATGACATTTTTTTTGGCTATTGTCCTCATCTTTCTCCCATTTAGTACAGGAAAAGACTTATTTCTGCTAAAACTTTATAATTTTGATTAATTCTTCATACTGAAATCAAGAGATCAAATTTATGATTGTAAATTTCCCACAGACTTACTGTGTGAATTTTGCACAATCCCTCTTCACTTTTGTGCTAATTTTTCCCTCTGTAGGAGATCTATCCTTGGAAGTTCCTTAGAATTAAGAATCTCTAAAATAGGGAGAATCTAGTACATCAAATTGCTTACTTCTGTTGGGAAGTAATAATGAAAACAACTAAGTATGGATCCTCAGATGCTATTCATGTATCCCAGCAGCCCTAGGCAAGCTTCCCTCCTTTTCCGTCTTGATGTTTGACCCTGGTTCTGGAGCTCAAAACTCATAGACTTGCCTCCCCAAGGCAAGCTAAGCAAGTGGTGTAGTTGGCTGGAATGAGGCATGTTCTTTCCACCTGCCTGCCAGCCAGTGGAGGGAGTCCTGGGAGATGCCAAGCTGGTTTCCGGCTCTCTGGCTGCTGCCAAAAAGAGTCGCCCAGGGGGTGTAGGAAGGACAAATATATGTCCTGGAAACCATTCTGAGGTTTTTGCACAGAAATTGAAGAGAAAGAATTAGCTTTTGTCAAGAGAGAGCTCTGTCTCATGATTTTCTTTTCACAGTACCTCATTTATGTACATAAAGGAAAGAGACTAGTCAATTGGATGAATGAACTGTGTGAAGGATTGGGGACAGGAAAAGGAGAGTGTGGCAAGGGTAGGAGTTATCCTGTGTGACTTGGAAAATTGACATTATTTGCATGGGCTTCAGATATCCTACAAGTTGAATCATGAAGAAGCCAACTGACCTCAACCTACATTCCCATCAAATTAGGGCTTCCATGGGCACTTGGAATAAGTAGAGCTACACAATGCTAATGTAGTCCTAAGAGGGCATGTCCAGATTTTGAGTACTGAAGGTTCTCATTTACACCCTACTTCTTGTACAAGTCTCCAGTTGTACTTTTAAGTTTCATGTAATAAAACAACTACTTGGATTTGAAGCCAAAAAAAATTTTTTTTGCTGTTACTCTTTGAATAAGTCTCTTTTCCCCTTTTTGTTTTAGTTTCTCATCTGTAAAATGAGGACCATGATCTTCAGAGTTTCGTCAAGCCCCAATCTTATAATCCTAAAATTTAGAGGAAGGATCTGAGATGACCATGGCATTTGAAAAGACATCCCTTTACTTTTTTATCTAGAGAAGGTGCCTGTTCAGAAAAAATCTTCATCGTTTCCCTTCTTGCCATCACTAGGATTTTCAGAAGGTGAGATGAGGATTATCTACGTAGTTTGTCTACCCTAGTGTCTACTATACATATTGTACTATAGAAGTAAATGAATTGGCTTGAATAAGTTCTCTATCCTTGCCTCCTAAAATCAGGGGTAAACTACCTTTTATGAAGAGGTTGAACAAATTTCCATACCAGGATAAGAGGAAGAGAGAATAGTAAGATCCAGCTACTCCCTCCCTTTGCCTGAGGGTGGGGGGAGGGTAATACAAATGTATTAGGTGACCTCAAAGTTCAATGGGATGGATGACCCATGTTGCTATTTAGTAGACTTAATCTCCCTTTTAGCTTTCCCTTTTCTTATAAAAGTCCTTGCAGTCCATAAGGAAACCTTACCCCTCTTACAGTTATCCAGGAGTCAAGCCTAATTAGGTTCCAGATCTAGACATCTGTCCTTCAGCCAGTGGATTCTGTTTTCTCTTCACTTTCAACCTTTGGGGCCATATTTTCTTCTTTCTTCCCAGGCTTGTGTTCTCTCATGAGGCTACTTAGCATGAAAGGAGAATTACTGCTGCTTATGATTTTTGGGAACTGAAATTGAACCTGGTAAAAACTCTCCCCTGAGATGTCAGGAATTTGGAGAAGGTGGAAGAAGAACATCTGACAAACTTTATGCCTCCAAAGTTTGGAACTCCTAGACCTCTCCCAACCTTTTCATTGCCAGGGGAAAGCAGCTAGATTGTTCCAAACGCATATTATCTGGGTCAGCACATCCACATACTTTTTGGCATTGTCCCGCTGCTTCCTGCAGCTATTTATAACCACTTTCAGGGTAGGTGATGAACAAAATGGGAGTCAGAGGCTGTTTATATAAATGTTGACATCTCCCCCTGGCTCTCTCCCTGCTGGGCACACTTTTACATAGGGGAGCCAAGGTTGGCTTGCAGAAGCCACTCCAGGGTGTATGACAGGTACTTTTCCCATGCTTCTCTCTGGAAAGCTACTTCTTGAAGGCTAGGGGAGGAATTCCACAGGGACTGACATGGAATGAAATGAATAGGAATGGCTAGGGTAGATTCTCTGCTGTATTCTAATTAGTAAAAGGGTGTGATGACTCTGGCTGTCATGGGTTGTAGGTGCCTCTAATGAGGTAAGACCTAGAAGGGAAGGGTGAAAAGAACTGGACAAAGTGTGAAGGGTGATTTCATTTATTTTCAGATTTACAAAAAGGGTATCATATGAGGTAAATGGCCAACATGACATTCTATTTCAAATAAAGGTAGTCTCATCAAATAAAAACAGTGGGTGAGAATGAGACACACACACACACACAGAGAGAGAGAGAGAGAGAGAGAGAGAGAGATTGTATTAAGAGAAATTTAAGGGTCACACATTTAGTGCTGGAAGCCAGCTGTCATTTTGCAAATAAGAAAACTGGGACCCTGAAAAATAGACTCCCTCTTCCCCAAATGGCTTATACAGTCAAGGCTACCTAAGCAGTAAGTAAATGAATCAGAATTTGAACTCAAGAACCAGCACCCCAACAGATGCTCTTTCATCATTTGAGAGGAACACAAAGAATTTTTCAGAAACATGGGCTGTAAGGTGACACCTAACTCTAATTCTGCCAGTTTATAGCCATTAGGAACAGCCGTGGAAAGGGAAAGGAGAAACCAGGCCCCTTGGTAAGGGCTTTTTACAAATACTGTTTCCTTTGACTCAGGTCATAGATTGATCCTCCATCTTCTGTGAGACTTTTGTATCAGATGATTTGCAGATTGGACATGGATTTAGGGAAGGGTCTTGGTGGAAATATAGCCAGAAAGCTTCTCTGCCCTGTTCAAAATAGACCTCTAAAGAGAATCCTACTGAATAAATATCTCTTTTTCTCAGGGATGGATCTTACCCTACTCACCAACCTTTATAATAGGTCCTTCATTTAACTCCCCTGCAGCCAAAAGAATGTGGGTGTTGCTGCTATGTTCTAATCAGGGTCTCTCATCATCTGTTGGAAATCTCTCCTAAAATTGTTAGGAGCCTATCCCACACAGTTTTAGGAGAGGCTTCCATCAGATCGTGGAGTAACCTGCTATTAAGGAAACCAATTCTTTGCTTTGAGCCTTCTTTCTCTCTGTGCTGGTAGTTCCTGTTAACAGTACAGGAAGTTACTGTTAATTTCCATTTTGGGGCATCATTCCTCCAGGTTCATTAAGTGAAAAAATTGTTTTTGTTTCTCCTCACCTTTCTCTCTCCCCTCGTCTATGCCTGCTTCCATGGAAGAATGTATCTTCATTGAGTTTGTGCCAGTGGAAGACTTTGGTATTGAGCAGAGGATGATGAATTATAATATATCATCTTAATCAAATGATGGATCTTCCTTCCTCTCTCCTGAACACTTCTGCCTAATCTCCCTATATTAGAGTAGGCATCAGTTCTTTTTAATCAGCAGACTAATTGCTTTTGGCACAGCTCTTTTGAGATGGTGGCTACTCCTTCTCCCTCCCTTCTTCTCATACTGTGTGTATTCCTTCACCTGCAAGACAGAATGACCCTTATGACAGCCCAGATCTTTTGAAATATATATATATATATATATATATATATATATATATATATATATGTAGGATTGATAAAGGTGCCAGGAAGATCTCATATAAGATGTCCTTAGTCTTAGGACATTGCAATATTATTACCCAAACTAGCTCTCATAATTATGAAAGGGTGACAGTGTAACCATAAATTTGGTAGGCAGATGAAATAGTATTTAGTCTCCTAGAGACATCATTGCAGGTGATTCATTGAGGTCCTTTAGGAAGGATCCAAATGGCATTGATTAGTGCCTTTACTAGGTTTCCCAATAGCACATATGTGTACATACCCTGTATTTAATTATAAGGCAGTGATATTGTTGCATCTCCTATTTAAAGACATAGTGCAATCCATGCTGTTGACTAGCCAAATACTTAAAAAGTCATGGAACTTTCTGCAGAGAACGTCCCTGACAAGTGGTTAACTAATGTCAGGGAACCAAGCACCTCATTGCACTTTTGGACAACTCTAATAATTAGGTAGTTTTTCTTTACATTATCATTCTGCTATCCATTGTTTCCAGTTTTGCTTTCTGAGCTTGCATAGAAAAAAAAATCCAAAACTAACTCTTCTTCATATGAGGCTCCTTATTTTCTAGCAAACAAAACCGAGGCACGAAAAGAAGTCCCAAAGAAACAAGGCCAAGTGAAAATGAGAACCCCTGACCCCCCCCCCCTTTTAAACTAGTCATGCTGAGGTCAGCTTCTCAGAAGCCATTAATACCAAATCATTCCAGATTGGCTAGGTCACAGAGAAGTCTTCATGACATGAGGGTGCTTTCCAGATCCTGTGACTGAAGGCCATAGGTATGCAGGGGTTCAGGGCCCTGACTCATAATTGACCTCGCCAGGAAAGTAGCAAAAGCTATCATGAAAGAAGCCTGCTTCTATGTAGGTTAAGCCGAGGTATTGTGCTGGGGTTATCTACATTGAAAAACATTTATTGGACTTGGAGTCTGAGGACTTGAGATACCTGCTTTGGATAGTTTCTGGCCTTGTGACCTTGGGGAAGTCACTTAATCCCTTTGAACCCCAACTGTAAAATGGGAAAGGTAATATTAATAATACCAACTGGGACTGGTATAAGGAAAATGGTTTCCAATTTTCTGGCATGGCTGTTGCAGAAGAGCATGAGCATGTAAGAACTCTCTTCCTGAAGCAAACTTTGAATTTGGTGCTTTGATCTCTTAGGGTCCAAGTTTTTCTCTATGTGAAATGAAATTCAGTTCAACAAGCAATTATTAAATGCCTCCTTCAGCACAATGCTAGGCTCTTGGGTAGACCTCAGACCTTATCACAGAATCTCTGAGTCTAAAGAGACCAATTTGGATAGGGGCACCTATGCCCCACAAATGCCCTCCCCCAAAGTAGGCAGAGAGCCTCAGAAGACTTCCATTGATAAAGAATTCTCTTTTAAGGCAGCAATTTCTAATTTGGGATAGTTTTAGTTAAATATTTTCTTTTTTTTACTTATTCATGTAGTTTATAATTTAGTAGAAAGGAAGAATCATTATTATTCTTTTAGGAGGCCCTCACAGTAACCACTCTACCCCTTAAAGGAGGTCAGTACCCACACAGTCCTGGTAAGTAATATGAAAAGTGTAATCTTCATTTAGTTATTTTTCTATGTTCCTCCTTCATGGAGAGAGGGCAGGTAGGGCAGGCTGTTGTCCACCTTAGACTAACCTACCTAGCACATGCCATTAGAATTCCTTTGGGAATCAGTCTGTGACTTGAAGCACAAAAGCAGGGTCAGAGAATAGTTTTCTAAAATCCACTAACCTGTGACAGTGAGCCATACTCCATATTCTACTAGGTGGCTTGATGGATTGAGCCCTGGACTAGTTCCTGGAGTCAGGAAGACCTGTGTTCAAAAAGATTTGATAGACACAGACCTTGGGCATGTCACCTAATCTTTGCTTGCCTCAGTTTACTTAACTGTAAAATGGTGACATACTTCCTACCTCTTAGGGTTGTTGTGAGGAACATTTGTAAAATACTTATCAAAGTGTCTGACACATGGTCCATTGCTTAATAAATGATTGTTCCTCCTCCTTTCCCTCCTTCTACCTCTCTGGCTCAGAATTTGCCAGTCAGTCTCACTGAGTATCTATTCTTGCTATCCTGGTTAGCCTCCAGTCAAATAGGAGAAGCAGAACAGATTCAAAAACTATTTAAAGTCCAGAGTCCTGAAACAGCACAGACCTAACACATTTTCAGAAAAACATCCTCAAACCAGAGCATATCCTGAGGAGCATTAACAGACAGTGAAGGGGCTTGGGTGGAGGGTAGAGAGGAAGCACCAAAGGGAACGTGATAGCTTTTAACAAGTATTTGAAGGACTCTTCTGTAGAAAAGGATTAATTTATTTTGTTTGGCCCCAGAAGTACCAAAGTAGGATTAATAGGATTTGATCAAAGGAAAAATTTTACCACAATGAGAGCTATCTAAAAGTGTAATGAATGGGCTTCTCTGGCAGCTATTGGTTCCCATTGAGGGAGGTGTTCAGTAGAGGCTAAGTAATGAGGTTGGGGATGTGGTAGGAAGGAATTCCTGTTCTGGTATCAGTTGGACTAGTTGACTTCTGAGGTCCTTTCACTGTTGAGATTCTGTGATCCTGTGAATCCTGGAAAGATGGAGTTGTGCATGTAAGTAGTAAGATATCAGAAATATATGAGGTTAGTCTGGAATCTGAAGGACATGAAATAATAGCAGAGTTTTGAAAGGACATATCTCCATGGGTACTAAGGAAAAGCTGCTCTAGGCTGTGGGCATACTATTCAAGAAGGCTCAGAAGTGGGTGCCTCTGGGTAGGGGGGAGGGGTGGGGTGGTGGGCTGGTGATCGAGTTTTCTTGGCTGCATACATAGACAGAGAGTGGAGTTGCTCCTCAAATGCCCTGGCTTTATATGGTGAGTCTTGACTGGACCTAAGCCTTGGGAGTGGGGACAAATTTCCCCTCATAACAGGGTGGCCACTTGGCTCTTTGCCATAGCCTTTGTTCATTTGCCCAGAACCGTAATGCCGTCTCAGTCAAAGTCAGCTGTTGGCTTCAGCACCTTTCTCCAGTCCAACATTCTGTAGTGCTGGACTAGAAATTACCCTTCTGTTTGCCAACAGTATCAAGCATAGCATTGTCAAAATTCTGCATGGACTATTTTCATTTGCTTTTTTTCATTTACCTATCTATTCATTCATTCACCCATGTACATATATATATATATATATATATATATATATATATACATATATATATGTATATTTAGTTTTTGCTGAAAGCCCTTGCTTTTCAATAACCTAAATACACATCCCACTGTCTCCATCTCATATCCCACAACCAGAAAAACCATCTCTTATAACAGAACTTTTTTTAAATGTAAAAAATGTTTATCAAAACTGATAGGCATTGATTGGGGTGGCTGGGTGGCACAGTGGATGGAGCACCAGCCCTGGAGTCAGGAGTACTTGAGTTCAAATCCAGCCTCAGACACTTAATAATTATCTATCTGTGTGCCTTGGGCAAGCCACTTAACCCCATTGCCTTGCAAAAACTAAAACAAACAAACAAACAAAAAAAACCAAAGCAAAACTGATAGGCATCAACCAAATCTGACATTGTAGGTAGTCTTCTGTCCCTATAGTCCTCTGCAAAGGGAGGAAGGAGATACATCCTCATAGATCCTCCTTGGGATATTATAATTCCATAGAAGTTAGCTTGATTGACTTGTTTTTATTGTTTTAGTTAAATTATTAGAGACATTGTGTATATTGTTTTACTGGTTCTGTTTACTTCCCTTTGTATCATCAGTTCATTTGAGTTTACTTACTATACTTGCCAGTATTCATCATATTCATAGTATTTTACATCACAGTAATATTCTACTTTATACATATATATGTACGTATAGCACAATTTTTAGTTGTTTTTCAGTTGATTCATTTAGATGATCCCCAGTCTATTTTTTTTTAACTATTGACCTTCTTGGTATATGCATAGCAGTGGGATCCCTAGGTCAAAGGGTATAAACATTTTGGTCACTTTTGTGTGATCTATTTTAAACTGAGGAATAGGGAAGAAGGTCCTTTCTAGCTGAGTGGAGGATCAGAGGAGTCAGTGGGTAGCATAATATTATACTGTATGATATTCCTTCACCCTGCAGTCTGAAAAGATGATTCCCCTTTGGATTTAGATTGTTTTAGGGAAACCTTGCTTAAGAATTTCAGAAATATAATGAAAGGTGCCTTGTACTACCAGTTAGAAGATCAGGATTCCCATCTTTATCACTAATTTTTTTATGAAATCTTGTGCTTTTCATTTCCCTACCCCCTTACTTTCTCTTCTTTCAAAATGGGAAAAATGTTGGCCTCTCAAAATTGTTTTTATAAATGAAAAGGATTCTTGATTTTGTATTTATAGTTTCTCATTGGTCCTGTTTCCATTTACCTTTAAGTCATAATTTAAGTCATTTGGTGCTGTTGACTTTCTTCTCCTTCTCCTTATTTCTCTAGGTTTAGAGAACCCAGGCATCTGCCTTTAAATCCAAAGCCTAATCCCTTCCAGATAATTTTCCAAGAAAACCACATAAAAAAACCATAAAACAGAGAGATAAAAATGATAATAGTCAATTGAAAGTTGATAAATGCTTTTCTTGTAATCTTGTGAACTTAATAGGGCAAACATTGTTCCACCATTTTAATAGATGAAGAAATATTTTCAGGGACGAAAGTCACATAGTTCTGTGCCATTGCAAACTGTCCCTTCTGGCATCCCTAAGATGCGTCCTTGTTTTCATTCGGCTGCATGATTTTCTTTTTGGGGAAATGCTTCTTTTAAAGGATATTTCAGTGTATTCAAATGATCCTTTCCCCTGCACCCTCTTTATTACCTTCTAGTCCCTTTCCCCAGAAATATCTGACTGAAGCCATGGACTTAAATACAGAGGTAGTTATAGCGCATTTTAGGTGCTTATAGGTATTCTAAATGGTGAGAAAAACAATTGAGTTAAGACAGTATCTCTTAGTTTTTTAATTTGTACTCTTTCTGTTGGGTCAAACATCTTCCCAAGAAAGCAGTTGGAAATAAACTTTTCCTTAGACCTTGAACATTGCTCCATTGCTGTGTTCATTATGTTTTTATTTTTGTTATAGTTATTTGTGTATTCTGTAAGACTCTTGAGTATAAGGACTAGGTTTTATTTAGGCTTTTACTTTGGTGTCAGTTTGCAAAATACTATATACATATTATATATATATATATATATATATATATATATATATATATATATATACATATTTTGTCATTTGATTTTCACAACAACCTTGCCACCCCTATTTTACAGATGAAGAAACTGGAAAGAGAGGTTAAATGGCCTATCCTTTATCCCATAGCTAGTAGATGCCTGAGGTAGAATTTGAATTCTTCCTGGCTCCAAATCTATTGCTACCATTATATGATACTGCATATCTATCTCTATCTCAGTAGTTAAAATAATTGAATTAAAACCACTCTAAACCAACATCTTCCCAAGAAAGCAGTTGGAAATAAACTTTTCCTTAGACTTTGAACATTGCTCCATTGCTGTGTTCATTATGTTTTTATTTTTGTTATAGTTATTTGTGTATTCTGTAAGACTCTTGAGTATAAGGACTAGGTTTTATTTAGGCTTTTACTTTGGTGTCAGTTTGCAAAATACTATATATATATATACACATATACATATTTTGTCATTTGATTTTCACAACGACCTTGCCACCCCTATTTTACAGATGAAGAAACTGGCAAGAGAGGTTAAATGGCCTATCCTGTATCCCACAGCTAGTAGATGCCTGAGGTAGAATTTGAGTTCTTCCTGGCTCCAAATCTATTGCTACCATGATATGATACTACATATCTATCTCTATCTCAGTAGTTAAAATAATTGAATTAAAACCACTCTAAACCAACTTTACAAATATATACTAATTTTTAAGTTCTAAAACATTACTCTATAGACCTTGGTAGTAGAATAAATAAAATTATCATTTTCCTTTATTTACCCAGCATGAAATATGAGTCACCAATGGTTCAGAGCAATGTTTTTCAGGCTTTTAAAAATACTCACTCTAGGATCTTAACTCCTGTTTTTCTTCCTGAAACCTAGGTTCAGACAAACCAGCAAAAGGACAATGACATGAGTTAATCACATCTCCTTGGGCCTCAGTTTCTTCCTAGGGTGATTAGACTAATTGAACTCTAAGATACTTTCTAGTTCTAAACTTTGTGATGTAGTCAATGAAATCTTCCAAGGAGTTATGCCCCTTGGCATGGTGTATGATGCAACAATAAATAGTGGTTGAATATTAAATAAATTCCATTCACTGGTTTCCTAATGGTCAGATAGGAGAGTCTGGGAACTGATCTGTTATGCTGTGAAAAGAGGACTTGGTCAGTTCTATGCCTTCCCATCATCCTGACTTTTTGCTTCAGTCATTGACTCTTCTTTGCATATGAAGATTCCAAAGAGCCAGCAGCCTCTAGGCAAGAGGGATGGTGAAAAGAGAAGCCTGAAGTACTTCTAGCTGAGGTGAGTATGATAGCTCTTGGAACCAGCACCTTCAAGGATTCCCTCATAAGTGATATGTTTATGTTTCCAGCTTTTTAATAGAGGTTTTATCGAGAGGGCTGCATGGTCAGAGCCAGAGAGAAGAAGTATGTGGGAGTCATGAAATATGTCAACCTTTTTGCAGGAGCAGCTTGAGGGGACAGAGCCCTGAGACAGATGGGAGCTTGTATCTCTCAGCAGCTGATGAGTCCTTCTAACAGTAGCATGGAGTAATGAGAGCAACTGCATGGGGGGATCTCAGAAAGGAAACAGGCAGTGCCCTGATCCTATTATTAAAACTTTCTCCATTATTTTCTATGACTAGCCTTTTGGCTACCATATTCATGAGCTGAAGTGTCTACCCTTCTTCCTCTATCCACTTCCTACCCCCATTAGTTACTGTTGTATTCTGGGAAAGGAGGTATAAGTTGGAGGTCATAAGTTCTTTCTTTTCATAGGATTTTCTCAAGGGGGAAAAAATATTGCCAAATGGCTAATTATGGTATATGTCTGTCAATAAGCATTATATTAAGACTTTACTGAATGCCAGGTATTGCTAATCACTGAGAATACAAAGAAAAGCAAAAGACTGTGATCTCAAGGAGATCACAGGATAATGGAAGAGATAGCATGCAAACAACTGTATGCAAACAAGATGTATAGAAGATAAATGGGAGAATAGAGGGAATGTTGGGGGGGAGGGAGGAAGAGCTGGCAAAAGGTTTTATTAAGTTACAGTTCATTGTCAGTCACGGGGACATCCCTGGTGTGGGGAAAATAGATGACTACATAGAGGACTATAGTTTCTGAGCCCTCACCAGCATGCTTCCTATTTTCACAAATCAGTCAGAGTGACACCTTTATCTCTTAATCATGAAACATTTACTAATTGAAAAGGTAAAAACAAGAATTACAACATTTGCCAAGAAGCCAAAAGCAGGAATAATCAAAACATTACAAAGGGGGCGGCTAGGTTGCACAGTAGATAGAGCACCGGCCCTGGAATTAGGAGTACCTGAGTTCCAATCCGGCCTCAGACACTTAATAATTACCTAGCTGTGTGGCCTTGGGCAAGCCACTTAACCCCATTGCCTTGCAAAAACCTAAAAACAAATATTACAAAGAATTCTCCCATAAATCTGGATCATTTTCTGCCACCAATGCACAAAATATCTGGGGGCACAAACTTAAGAGAAAACTGTTTGTGGGCTACATGAATTGGGAAATCCATGTGCGTAGGGAAATTCATGACTCTGGACTGCAGGCCTAGATATCTGGTTTCTTTAAGGAATCATCTGTACTAGGAATAACCTGTTTGGTATTGCCACCCCTCTTCTGACTCTTTCTATTCTCTTAGTGAACTAAGTTGATTCTCTGATATTCTGATTTCTTTTTAAAATTGTTTTAATTATTTAAGGCAATGAAGTTAAGAGTGACTTGCCCAAGGTCACACAGCTAGGCAGTTATTAAGTGTCTGATCTGGATTTGAACTCTTGACTCCAGGGCCGGTGCTCTAACCCCTGCTCCACCTTGCTGCTGCCCCCCCCCCCCCCCCCCAATTCCTGCTATTCTGAAGTAGTTTTGAGTTCTTTTAACTAATTGCTGTCTTTGGCTTGAAGATGGCAGAACTCAGGTATGTTCCCTTGGTTAGGTGCTGAGGCAGTATGACATTCTTTCTCTGAAACACTTTAATCTTAGAAAGTATAAAACTAATTGGGTTTTGCTTTGTATAGGATTCAGAGGGCTTAAGCAAACCTTTGAACTGTTTTTACTATTCAACAGCAGATGGCATTGAAGAGCAAGACAGTCTTCCTATCCAGTTCTTCCTCTGAAGCAGAGGATTCTCCTTTCCTCCAATCAGATGAGATTCTCCTGTCAGCCTAAGAGAGCTATCATCAGTCTTGAAGCTACAGTGGTTTCTAGTTTCTCATGTCTTGGCTTCTTGCCTTTTCTGATCTCTTTCCAGCCCATAGCTTCTTGGTTGCTGACCCCTGCTCTTTCTTGTGATCTCTGGCTTCAGTGGAGTAGCCCCATTTCTAATTTCACTTGAGGAAACCTCCAATCCACAGTTCTATCAGATATGACCCAGTGATATAGTTTTCATAGCCCTAAATCAGTTTTTGATGCAGTGCATCCTAGAAATAAGTGTCAAAATTCTGAAATCATTTGCATTCAGATTAGATGGTGGGAAACATGACTCTGAAACCATTTTTGATATCCATCATGACTTTTGCTCCTGAACTGTTCCATTTAATGACCTCTGGGAACTTTTTTCTGGGGTGTTGCTTTTCTTGCAAAATTCCCTCGCCTGTTTCTGAACTGTTTCTTCACAAACTGCTTTTCTCTGTGTTTCACAAATGAGCTTTTCTAGTGAATACAATGTTCACAGCAATATCTTTTAATTATTTGTTTCAAAGAAAGATTGGTTTTTAAATTGGAAGGGATTCAAGGAGGGGAGAAGGGACTAGCAATAGCAATGCCAAAAAAAGAAAGAAGAAAGAAAATAGGGTCACTGGCATTTTTGAAATGCACAAAAAAAATCGTAGATTCAATAAGAGACATGGATAAATGGACTGGCTCTGAAACGAACATGTGGTTTCATGGTTTCATGTAAGATCTTTTTCTCTTCTATTGTATATATGGAAATGCTCAAGTCGCTTAGCTCCCCTAAATCTCAGTTTTTCTCATTTGTAAAAAAGATGGTCTCTGAAATCTCTTTCATTTCTAGATCTATGATTCATGTTTGCTATGTAGAGAAAACCTGAAAAAAATTAAAGAAAGACTCTGCCTAAGAAATCTAAGACCCCAGTGAGCATGATCTTCATCAATTGAGAAGAAATTGGATAGGGGCTTAGAATCTTCCAGAAAGTACCTTAGAGACAATTTGACCTGCAGGAGGTCCTGGGAAAGGAGAAGCCAGGTATAGAGGGGTCATAAAGTCTGAGTCCTCTTGTAATCCTGGAAGTTCATCAGTGTGTACTTATGACAGGGGGATATCTGGTTCCTTCTCAAAGCTTGGGTTAGTTTATAAATAGCCAGTGACCAGTAGCCAGGATCTGCTTCTCATGTAATGGATGAATTTGGGAGCCCAGTTTGGGGAGAAGGAGGGATGCAGTGACAGGGAGAAATGTGGTAACAAGGTTAAATTCAGCCAGTTAGTTGATTGGCATTTCTTAAATTTGGTGATAATCCTATCAGGAGGTCAGATAAGCTCCCTAGTGGTACCCCTGATCTTGATTTTTCAGGCTGTATTAACTCTTCTAGTTCATTCTCCAGTTACTATGCATTGGACCAATTTTTCTGTTGTACTTTTCTTTAAAATTTTTTTAAAAATATATTTTAGGGGCGGCTAGGTGGTTCAATGGATAGAACACTGGCCCTGGAGTCAGGAGTACCTGAGTTCAAATCCAGCCTCAGACACTTAACCTAGCTGTGTGGTCTTTGGGCAAACCACTTAATCCCATTTGCCTTGCAAAAACCTAAAAAAAAAATTAAAAAATATATTTTAATAATTACATATAAAAACAATTTTAACATTACTTTTCTAAAATTTTGAGTTTCAAATTCCCTTTCTTTCTCTCTCCCCTCCTCCTTCTTTGAGAAGGCAAGCAATTTGATCTAAATTATACTAGTATGCACTGGACTCTCATAGTATTTAGTGGTAGAAGAGACCAGTGACACAATCTAAATTCAATCCCCACCCACATCTTGCAAATGAGGGAACAGGAGTCCAGAGAGGAAACAACTTGCTATATAGAACAAGTTTTCCTTTGGACTCCAACCAAAGAAGTTTAGTTACTGAAATACCAAAACACTTATATGACCATTCCACACTGTGACAGTGCAGCTGTGGGGACCGAGGATAGGATTATTATGAGGTTCCAGACCCATCCTCCAGGGGGTCTGAAAAGTGATTCATTCTGCTCTCCTTGAATACTATATACTGAGAAAATTTGGCTTTCTGAATAAGGATGAATTATTTTCTAAGATCCTTTAGTTATGCTTCCCTCCTCAAACTTCCCAAGTAACCTTGTGTGTGTAACTAAAGGTAGCGAGAACCTTTTTCAACTGTAGGGAATGTTTGTAGATCTCATGAAATATCTCCAAAATGAACATTATAGAAGAATATACATGTAGAGGTATAGAAGTGTTATTTTATTTGTGAATTAGGAGTGGGTTATTAAGATGGATAGTTTGAAGGCAGGAGTCCTTATCAAGATGGATACTTTCCAGATTCCATTTTACTCTCAGGGTGACTTCTTGTCCTGCAACTGTATCCAATACACATCAATTTTTTTTATAGTTTTTTTTTGCAAGGCAATGGGGTTAAGTGGCTTGCCCAAAGTCACACAGCTAGGTAATTATTAAGTGTCTGAGGTCAGATTTGAACTCAGGTACTCCTGACTCCAGGGCCAGTGCTCTATCCACTGCGCTACCTAGCTGCCCCTAATATGCACCAATTTTGAAGTGAATAAGATTCACAACAATGTGATATTCTACAATAACTTGTTTGGCATTGAAGGGTTTTCCACAGCTGTACTCTTCTATACCTTTGTATTGTAACTAAGCATACCATTTACCAGCAAACTGTATTTGAGGTTGGCTAGGATTTTTTTTTGTTTTAATTTTATTTATTTTAAGGCAGTGGGGTTAAGTGACTTGCCCAAGGTCACACAGTTAGACAATTATAAAGTATCAGTGATCAGATTTGAACTCAGGTCCTCCTGACTCCAGGGCTAGTGCTCTATCCACTGTGCCACCAAACTACCCCCTGGTTAGGATATTTAAAGAAAAATTTGGAGGGGCAGCTAGGTGGCGCAGTGGATAGAGCACTGGCCCTGGAGTCAGGAGGACCTGAGTTCAATTCTGGCCTCAGACACTTAATATTACCTAGCTGTGTGACCTTGGCCAAGTCACTTAACCCCATTGCCTTGTAAAAAAAGAAAAGGAAAATTTGGGAGAGCTATTGTAAAAGACAGCAAGATATAATTATGAGAGTTCTGGATTTACCACCAGGAGATTTGGATTCAAATCCTATCTATGTTACTAGTAAGGTGAAACTTGGGGATAAGATTACCTTCTGCTAAGCATAGTGTTCCAAATGCAAATAGTCACTTGAAAAATATTTGATTTTGCAGTTAGTTCTGAAAAATATTTTGAAAAGCCACCAAGGAGAGGGTGGCAGCAGAAGGGTTTAGCTTTAAACAGGAGAGCTTGTTGGAAATAATTTATTCCCTAGAAATCTCAGAGGGTTTCAGCTAGTTGAGTTTATAATGGAATGAGCAGTCACTGTTGTTCTTAGATGTTTCTAGTCTGTGACGGGGGAGTACTGTGGTAAGACAGCAGCTGTAAAGGGCTGAAGATGCCTGGATTTCAGGAAGGAGAGGCTCCTGGGACTAGTTTTTATAGTCCTAAAAAGAGAAAACACAGAGGGCCAAGAACATGGTCTATAAATCTCAGCAGGGGGACAGAGACTCGATTCCTTTTCCTCAGGAAATGGAATAGACTTTTTGACAGTAGGAGAAAGTGAGGTTGAAGTCTTGTCTGTGCTCTGAAGCAAAGGCTTCAAAAAAATCAGGGAACTGTATTAGATATCTAAGGGTCATCAGTTAACAAACTTTGGAGCTAGAAGGACCCTTATAAGTGACCAAGCTCAAAGGTATGAAACACATGGGACCCACAATGCTGCCAAAATGTGACTGGAACCAGACTGAAATATAATTGGAGGGGCGGCTAGGTGGTGCAGTGGATAAAGCACTGGCCCTGGAGTACTTCTGAGAGTACCTGGGTTCAAATCCGGTCTCAGACACTTAATAATTACCTAGCTGTGTGGCCTTGGGCAAGCCACTTAACCCCATTTGCCTTGCAAAAACCTAAAAAAAAAGTAATATACTTGGAATATATAAACATAGTTCTATATGTATATACATATTTATTTAAAAATAAAATAAATAAAAATGTGATGTATAATATTAATATGTGGTTTTCTAAGTCCATTTGAAACCTGCAATGATCCTTATGTATGGTTTAGCAACCCTCATTTTTATTTGAGATTGATGCTCCTGATCTAGCCCAAACCTTCACTTGACAGATGAAGAAATTGAGGCCCAGAGAAAAAGTAACTTGTTGATTTATTTTAATTTCCTAGTATTTCAAACCAGTCTTCTTACTGATCCCCATGATTGTATCACATTCATTGAATCTAGAGAGGAGAGGTCTAAGACTGAAACTGATACAAAATGCTATGGGATTGTAGGCAAATTAATTCACTTTTTTTTAACCCCACTTTCCTTATCTGTAAACTGAAGAGTGTTGGATAGGATTATCCCTTATTTTCAAAATGCTGTGGCCTTGTTCATATCAGCCCTTGTATCTTCAGCTTCATTCCTACTTCCCCTCAAGGTCCATTTCAGGTTTCAGTCACAATCACAGAATCTTAATATTGAAAGAAATCTCAGATTGCTGATATACTTGAGGAAGAATCCTTTGTAGAACAGTTCTAAAGAGAATTCAAGGCAGCCAGGTGGCAAAGAGGATAGAGCACTGGTCTTGAAGTTGGGAGGACCTGAGTTCAAATCTAGTCTTAGACACTTACTAGTTTTGTGACCCTAGCAAATCACTTAACCCCATTGTCTAAAAACAAAAACAACCAACAAAAAATAAACGAAAAGAACTTTTCTCTACAACTTCTCAGGGCAGTTCATTAATACCAAAAACAAGCAAATAACCAAAAATTCCATTCTAGTCTCTCTTCTGACTAGCATTTCAAATCCTGGAAGATAGTGATAAGCTCCTTATGTACTGATGGGCAAATCACACATCAATTCTCCATTTCTTTTTTTGGAAAAATGAGGATAAATAACATTTTCACTGTATCTCATAGATTGTTGTAAGGGCCAAATAAGATAAGTTCTTATGGGGAAAATGTACATAAATATGATTAGTCTCATAGTAGAAGAAATCACTCCCTGTTTTTCTTTGAATCCACCCCATTACTCCATATGCAGCCCAGTAGGTTGATTTATTCACAAGAATGTAATCTCCAGGCTTCTCTGTTAGCCTTTTACAAATCTTATGTCTGAAGTCCTTATCCCAGCCCCCATCAAAGGTTCATCATCCAGTCTTGATTATTTTAATCCCTGCTGCCTCATGTGTCTTCCACAGAGCCCCAGCAAGACATTCTGGCTCCTGGGAGTGGGATGTCACTTGATTGACCTCCTGCCTTAATTCACATAGCAGCTTTTAAAACAGTAAGATTCTCTGTTCCTCACTACTTGGTGTATCTATATTGGTGTCAAAGCAATGTTTAATGGCATTTAATAAATATGTGGATTTAGATAACAAAAGGGAAAATCAAACCCATTCTTATTTTTGTTTCCTGACATGCAGACTAGAAATGAATCTGTACTGGTCCTTGGAGAAATAAACCTGCCAATAAATTCATCCCATGGAAATGGAACACTGTAGAAAACTGGGAACAGTAGTCTGTGTTTTAGTTATTGCTTCCCTTCATGGAGCTTGGAGAATTCTGTGCAGGAGCAAGTCGGGAATTCATTGTTATACCTCTGGGAAGAAGGGAAAAGGGAATCTAGGTTATTGTAGGTTATGATATGTAGGTTATTAGAAAGAATGATGCCTTAAAGTCCTGAGGTTCAAGTTTTGACTCTAATATATGACCTTTGGCATACAGATTAACCCCTCAGGACTTTAGCTTCCTTAACTTGTGAGTGGGATATCTACCTACTTTCCAGGATAGTTGTGAATGTAAACTTTTTAAAGTTTAAAATTCTCATTGTAGCACTTGTCTTTTAGCCATTTAATGTTCTAATCCATTTCTTAGAGTTGAAGGTGTCCTAGGATTTAAGATTACTAATTAGGAAATCTCAAGGTCAGAAAGGATCACTGGATTGTGGGTCAGGATTCAAGACTGGAAAAAGAGGGAGGTAAGAGGTAAGGGTCTGGAGGAAAAGGTTAAGTGGGAATCAGTTTTAGTCTTGGTACTTCCACTTAATAGATGTGTGACCTTAGACGAGAACTTCATTTCTCTGGGTCTCAGTTTTCTCATCTGTAAAATGAGGAGATTGAATTAAACAATCTCCAAGTCCTCCTCTAGTCCTAAAATTCTAGGATTCTGTGGATGGATTCTAAGCAAATTAGATCCTAGGAGTCCTTTTTTTTCATAATTTAATGATTATAAGCAAAATGATCTTTGTTACTGTGACTAAGACATATATTATGTAGTAGAAAGAGCAATAAATTGAGGTGGATTTCACTCCCAACTTGAACAATGAATAGTTCTGTCACTGTGAACAAATGATTTCATTTCTCCCTGGCTCAGTTTCCTCATCTATAATTTGGGTCACCATTTAGCTTAAAGAAATGTTTTAAGAAAAGTTCTTTGTAAACCTTAAAGTGCTAGAAAAAGTGAGTATTTTTTAGCAGTTTCTAGTTTTACACACATTATAGATGTCTTTAGACAAACTTTCATGGCAAAAAGTACCTTAGGCAGAAGATAATCTGTGTCCATGTATTCTAGAAAAACTGATAACTAGGAAGATTCCCTTCTTTTCCAGTGATGAAACTCATCTTAGGCAGCAAACCTCTTCTCTACCCAATAAAGTTTCACAGGTTTCTCCTCCAAAGACCATGTCTTAGGAAATAATAGATTTGTCCTCTTTTCTCCTAATTCTCCCCCCCCACCATTTATTTACTTTGCAGCATAACAACCTTAGTCAGCTTTTTAAAGTTGTCAGGACTTTCAGAATACATCCTGTAGATGAATTGGGTAAATTAGAATCACATAGTTGTTCCATTTAAGTGACAGGAATTCATCTATGGATAAGACTTTCAAAGTCATTTCCAGTTTTACCTGAATGCACGCTAACCTTTCTCATATCTTCTGCTTGCTTGGGAAGTAGAATCTTTACTGCCTCCACTCCAGGTTTCTCTTTATTTACAACTAGAAATTTTTCACTTGGTCACCTAAACTTCAGATCCATAAGATCAGAGGAATTAGAACTGGGAGAGAATTTTGGGATTATCTGAGCTAACCTCTTCATTTTATAGTTGAGTTCTAGAGTGTTTTTGAATGGTGAAGTGAGTTTTAGAGCAGTTAAGAAAGTAATAAAGTGAGTTCTAGAGTGGTTAAGTGCCAAAGCCATGATTCAACCCATGTCCTTTGACTTGAACTGTAGGACCCTACCCATTCCTGAGTACATGAATCAGTTCTCCTAAATTATTTCTGTTCAGTAATTTGTTCATGTCTGAATTCACAGTTTCACCTTTCTTTACCTCTATCTTCTAACATTCCCATACTACCTAAGTGATATGGTCTTTACATGCCTATTTACAGGATTTATAGTCTTCTCAAACATTATATAGAACACTTGCAAATCCTTAACCCAGTTATGTTTTGATTACTCTTAGTCCTGATTACTCTCAATTCAGATTACAATTCATATATAATTGGGGATGGGAGGGGGCAGTAGTGGTTCTTTTTCCATCCCTGCCCCAGGCTGATAATATGATAGAGGTATCTAAAATTACCTTGAATGCATGTATGTTACCTAAAAAACTATGTGAGCTCCTAGGATGACTCCACCAATATAGCATCACAAAGCTTACAACAAACTATAGTGACTGAATTAAGGAAAGCCCCAAGCCCCGGGCTCCGAGTTCTGCCCTGAAAGACTTCTCTGTCCCCTCGAAGTTGTTGTAGTTAGTGCCCTTGGAGTTGGCTCTCATCTCTGGTTTATTGCAATAGCCTACTAATTGGTCTACCTGCCACAAATCTCTCTCCCCACTCTAGCCCATCCTTCATTCATCTACCAAAATGATTTTTCAAAAGCATAAGTCTCACTGTTTCATCTCAATAAATTCCAATGACTTTTATTACCTTCAGGATTAACTATAAAATGCTTTCCTTAGTGTTGACTTTCATAACCAAGTCCCCCCAACTTTTCAGGTTTATGCCCTCCCACCCCCAACATCCCTGCTGTACACTGGGATACAGTGACACTAATCTCCTTGCTCTTACTTGCTCTTACTCTATCTATGGACTTTGAGCACTTTATCTGACTATCCCACAGATCTGAAATGTTCTCCTTCCTCATCTCTACCTTCTAGTTTTCCCTGGCTTCTTTCAAACTCTAGCTAAAAAAAATCCCACCTTCTAAAGGTATCCTTTTTCACTTCCTCTTAATTCTAGTGACTTCCTTCTTTTAATTTCTTCTTTATCCTGTATATAGTTTGCTAGTATATGGTTTGGGGGGGTTTTTAGGTTGTATATGTTTGATTGCACTTTTTCTCTGACATTAGATTGTAAGCTCCTTTTTTTTATTGGTTTTTGGGAGGCAATGGGGTTAAGTGACTTGCCCAAGTTCACACAGCTAGGTAATTATTTAATGTCTGAGACTGGATTTGAACTCAGGTCCTCCTGACTCTAGGGCTGGTGCTCTATCCACTGGGTCACCCCACCCCCGATTGTGAACTCCTTGAGGGCAAGAATTGTCTTTTGCCTTTCTTTCTATACCCAGCTTAATGCAGTACTTTCTATATAGCAGGGCTTAATAAATGTTTATTAAGCATTGTTGGTGGAGCTGTGAACTGATCTGACCTTTTTGGAGAGCAATTGGGAATTATGCCCCAAAATAATTATGCAAAATATCGTACTTTATGCAATAAAACTGTGTATACCCTGTGATCCAGCAATACCACTATTGGGTCTGTGTCCTGAAGAAATCGTGAAAAAGGGCAAAAATCCCATATGTACAAAAATACTCATAGCAGCTCTTTTTGTAGAGGCAAAGAATTGGAAATTGAGGGAATTTCCAGCAATTGAGGAATGGCTGAACAAATTGTGGTTTATGTATGCTATGGAACACTATTGTTCTATTAGAAATCAGGAGGGATGGGATTTCAGAGAAGCCTGGAAAGACTTGCATGAACTGATGCTAAGCGAGATGAGCAGAACCAGAAAAATGTGATATATACCCTAACAGCAACCTGGGGGTGATGATCAATCTTGATGGACTTGCTCACTCCATCGGCACAATAAGCAGGGACAGTTTTAGGGGATCTATGATGGAGAATACCACCTGTATCCAGAGAAAGAACTGTGGAGTTTAAACAAAGACCAAAGATTATTATCTTCAATTTTTAAAAATTCATCTTATATATTACATAATTTTGTTATCTCTAATATTTTCTTTCTTCCTTAAGTATGTTTTTTCAACTTGTATATATGCACATCATGGAAACAAAAGGAAAGACTATCAGATTGCCTTCTGTTGTGAGGGGGGAGGGAAGGAAGGGAGGGAGGGGGGAAAATGTAAAATTCAAAACCTTGCAAAAATGACTGGTAGAAACTATTATATCCAATAGTATATGGTATAATTAAAAAATAAAATATTTATATAAAAATAAAAATAAATGAGTAGAGGTAAAAAAATAAAAAAAGTAAATGCTTATTAAATGACTGCCCAGTCCCTCAATGGAGGCACTCCTAGCTTGCTTACAAAGGACTTGAAATACTCTGGGAAAACTTAACTGTTTTTATTGAAGCACTATCCCTTTCTATTTTAGGATTTCTCAGGTCATGCAGTGAGTATGGGAAGCATCTGCCCAGCCCTATGGTTCATGTCCAACCAAGGAGTCCACATGACTACAGTTATGGCATTGCCCTTGGGATAAGAAAGTTCTGGGTCTGTCCCTGAGTTTCATATGCCAGGGCAGTCACAAAGGAGGCAATAGCTCCCATCAGAGGCACTATTGTGTAACAGAAATAGTTCTGGGCTTTGAATCAGAAACCCTGGGTTCCAGCCCTGGTTGTGATACTTCTACCTCAGGTAGATTACTTAAACTTTCTAATATTCAGCTTTGTAATCTGTAAAATTGTGTTACTACTTTCATAGGAACATTTAGAGTATCAAATGATATGATGTATACAAAGCATTTTCTAACCAAAAAGTTATAGGAATTGAATTATTAACTTGTTCTCAACTTTGTGACTGTTCAGGTAGATGTAGTCCTAGAACAGATGACTACCATGCTTTTCTTTTATTTGATAGACTGTTGCCCAGGCAGATAAAATAACTACTCTTAGTAGATGAATACAAATATTAGAATGTAACCTTTGAAAGTATATGTTATGGTGGCTAGAAATCAGTCTTAGATCCAGAAAAATTGATATGGGTTTAAGATCCTTTCACAATACAAACCAGTTATAGGATTCTGACCCCTTAAAGGCCTTTAATATTTCAGTGTTCTAAACCATCTTCTTAAGACTAGCAATTGCAGAAAAGGTGCCTCCCTACATTGGTGGAGAGAGTGTCTTCATCCTGGAATTCCTTATCAGTGGTCCATTCTATCTTTTTATCTTTAGGTTATAAATTCCTCTTCCACAGTGTCCCTGAAAGCATCCCCAGCACAATTTTGTTGTTATCTTCAGACAGGATTGTGGGGCTGACATATAGCTCATTCTGTTCCCTTATGATTTTGATTTCTTCTACAAGTTTTGTTAGTCCTTGGTGGTGATATATATTAAAGACATCATTCTTGGTGTATATGGTATTTTTTTTAAATTTTGAATTTATTTATTTTTTGAATTTTACAATTTTCCCCCTAATCTTGCTTCCCTCCCCCCAACCCCCACAGAAGGCAGTCTGTTAGTCTTTACATTGGTTTCATGCTATACATTGATTAAAGACACAATTCTTAAAATTTTTATTGGTCAGTGTTATATTTAAGTTGTTGTGGACAAAAGTTTGTTCTGCAACAATGGTTCCATTCTAATAAGGTTTATTGGTTGAGTCCTTAAGGATACTTTGAGGTCTGTATTTATAGTACAGGGATTTTGTCCTCTGCCAGTACATGAAAGGTGGCAAGCTTCTGATATATAGCTCTGGTCTCATCGACACTGGTATGGTGATGATGGCAATAATAATAATGATGAAGATGACTACTTCTATACTTGGAGGGTTCATGATTTAATTAGTGGGGGTATTTCCTCCACCATAAAAGACTTTAGCCTTTCTCTGCCTCAGTAAATGGTCTTTGAGAGCTGCCATAGTTGAAATATTTATCATTCAGTGTCCCCAGTCTAACGAAAGGCTTTTCCAGATTTGGAGGGGCTTGGCCTTAGATGATTGTGTTCATTGCTGGACCTAGAATCAAAACCTTTCCAGGTTTGGGAGCACCTGAAAGAGTATATAACTCTGCTCTTGTAGCCTTCTAGCCCAGAGTCACCTCTCCCTGTTGGTGAGGCACTGAAGGTTGAGGTTTGTTGATATATTCTTTCTTTCTTTCTTTCTTTCTTTCTTTCTTTCTTTCTTTCTTTCTTTCTTTCTCTCTCTCTCTCTTCCTTTCTCTTTCTTTCTTTCTCTCTCTCTTCCTTCCTTTTCCTTCCTTCCTTCCTTCCTTCCTTCCTTCCTTCCTTCCTTCCTTCCTTCCTTCCTTCCTTCCTTCCTTCCTTCCTTCCTTCCTTTCTTTCTTTCTTTCTTTCTTTCTTTCTTTCTTTCTTTCTTTCTTTCTTTCTTTCTTTCTTTCTGCAAGGCAAATGGGGTTAAGTGGCTTGCCCAAGGCCACACAGCTAGGTAATTATTAAGTGTCTGAGAATGGATTTGAACCCAGGTACTCCTGACTCCAGGGCCTGTGCTTTATCCACTGCGTCACCTAGCTGCCCCCTGTTGGTTTATTTATTACGGTTTATTTATTAGTTTAAGACAGTGGAATTTTATTAGGATTAGGATGAACACAACCAGGAGACTAGGGAAAGGGGGGAGAAAAGACAAGAAATGGAAAGGGATTCTCAGAGAATGACAAGCAGTCTGATTCTGTGTCTATGTCTGCCTGGTTAAACATCCAAGTTGAATATTCCCATGAAATTGTTTCCCTATGTTTCTTTCACTTGTTATATAACTTAAATCACCCTACTTAAATCTCTTTCCTAATCCAGGAAGTCAGTGAATAAACATTTAATGAGCACTTTTCATGAGCCCAGTGCCATGCTGAACCTTAGGGACACAAAGAAAAGCAAAAACATCACATTGGTCTTTAAGGAGTGCATTTTCAAATGGATCAGACAATATGTGCTTTTAACTATGAATGGAATGGAAGGGAATCTCAGGAAAGGAATGAGCAGCAATGACTGAAAAAGTCCTCTGGTTGAAGGTGGCTTGAAGTCCAGGAAGTAGGAGGAGTGGTCACTTCCACAGTAAGTGAAAGTGAGGGGAGCTTTCTAAGTAGGTAAACAGTCACAGAGAAATAAATGACTGGCCAAGGTTGCAAAACAATTCAATGTTTCTCTGCACCCTCAATTCCAAAATCTATTCCTGCTACTTTGTTGTTTACTCAATGGCCTTGGGATCCCCAGTAAAATGAGATCCTCTTGGGTGTGGGGGAAGGCTATTGAGTAAACAACAAAGTAGCAGGAATAGATTTTAGATTTGAATAGTAGATTTGAACCACATTCCAGATTGTGATTAGGCATCTCAGAGATAAACTCTGGGGAGAAACGGGGGAAAAAAGAATTTTGTCATGAAGAAGGGAAGAAATATGAGGGGCAGAGGTTAGTTCAGACAAAAATATGATTGAGAAACCCCAAAACCCCAAAATGGTAGCTCCTGGAGAGACATAAGAGGTCATTTATTCTAATCCAATCATTTTACAGAGAAGGAAACTCTCATAAAATAACTCTCCCAATGTTATATGGCTAGAAAGTGGCAAAACCAGGACCTCATCATCCAACTCCTAGAGTGCTCTTTTGACTATACCCTACTGGTTCCTACAATCCAAAGTCTCATTGCCAAAAGACATTCTGTGATATGACTTTGGCAAGCCTTATAAACATATATGGTATTTGTTGGCCTACAAAGAATGGGTTTATCAAATTTTTTTCATTTTCCTACCATCCCTTCCATTGCTATTTGGTTATACTGGAAATAGTATAAATGAAGCCTTTCTATTGGCTTTGTATAAACTGCTGCTTATCTGAAGCATCAGACTAGATGACTATTTTTAAGACTGGCCATGTAAACATGTTTAAATGAAATCACAGGGGAGAGAACTCTTGTACTATATTTTTATAGTTGACTTCACGTAGCATCTGGTTCAGCTTCTTCCTGGGCAAAATCTCCAATAAAAAAGGAGTCATTTATTCTTTGAAGACCTTCAATTATAGGAAGATCATTACCCATTGAAGTGGCCCATTCTAGCTTTAGAAAACTCTCGTTTGAAAGATTTACTTTATTTCAAGTCGAACTGCCTCCCTATAATTTCTACTTATTAGTCCTAGTACAGCCTGCTGAGACCCAAGCAGAACATGTTTGTTCCATTTTTTTTACATGATAGCTTGTCACATTATTTAACATCATCATCATGTTCCCCTTAAGTCTTCTCTTGCCAGGTTAGTCATTGACAGTTTCTTTAAGCAGTTCTCATATGGTATATTTTTCTAATCACTTTATCATCTGGGTCAATCTCTGACTTTCAATGGCCTTCTTAAAATTTTGTGTCTGGAAGTTAACATAGCCCTGTAGAAAGAGTTACACCAAGGAAGAATACCGGGGGGCTATGACTTCTTTTACTTGGGAAATATTCACCCTAATACCTCAGATCAATATTATAGTTCAGTTCAGAGTACTTTACTCACACCAGTCCTATGAGTTAGTCTAAATATTGTTAAAGTCATTTTACCAGTTAAGAAAACTAGGACTGAGTGGTTACATAATTTACCTATGGTTACTTAGTAAGTGTAGGACTCCAATCCAAGCAGCAAGGACTCAGGCCTCTACGGATCAGGAAATCTCTGAGTGTGGTGATCCACAACCCTTTCCATTCTAAAAGGAAGTTAACCATACTAAATTAAGTTCTCAAAGGAATAGATAATTCTGATCCCAGGGAAGGAGCAACAAAAGACTGGCCCTATGGTTCATTAGGAGGAGGGTGAAAAAGGCAGGAAAGTCACAGAAGTCTGTAGAAAGAAATTTTCAATCCTTACCATCTTTTGTCCTCTTGACATTTGATTTATTTTCTGCAATCAAAGATAAAAGGCATTTCGGACCTCCTAGGACAAAAAAGAACATCATTCATGGAGGTAACTGCTGAGGGAGATGAGGAGATGAAATTCTTGAGTTTATGGAAACTTTGGGATCCTCAGTAAAATGAGATCCTCTTGGGTGTGGGGGAAGACCATTGAGTAAACAACAAAGTAACAGGAATAGATTTTAGAATTGAGGGTGCAGAGAAACATTGAATTGCTTTGTAACCTTGGCCAATCACTTATTTCTCTGTGTCTGTTTACCTACTTAGAGAATCAAGGGTAAATGCTCTACTCTACCATTCAGCCATGCGTAAAGATGAATGGGGCTTACTCTGCAAAATATTGTATGTTTCTTGAAATAGAAATAAAACTGCTGCACAAGGGTTCTATGCTATTAGTCAGACTCCTAGCAGCAACAAAAATATCTTGAATTCTTATTTCATCTTTCTTCCTTAAATCTCAAATTTCTTCAGAAACCCTAATTTATCCAGCCTCATTTTCACCTTGTCAGACAGTAAATGTGCAAGGCTCCCTCTCCCCAACTTAGCTCATGGGGAAATTGAGGCCCAGAATGACTAAGTGATTTATTTGTTCAAGGTCACATAGTGATGATGTGAAGTGTGGTTGAGATTATAAAGACTCCCATGACCTAAAACTGCCCTTTCTAAACCCGTTTCATGGTACTGCCTTTCCCTCAATCTCTCTAGCACTTGGTGGAAAGTTCTATTAAGACATGCCAGTAGTGGAGAAGGTAGGTGGGGAGAGTAAACTTCTACATAGATGGAGCTCAGTAGCTAGAAATTTATAATTATGCATATAGATATCAGGAAAGAGTGTCCATCTCTGACCTCTGAGACCTCAAGCTATCCACCCACCAGACACTTTCACACTGCCAACACATAGTTTTTCTTCTCTCTAGGGATTCTATGCCCAGAGCCTGATTATTTATAATGCCAGCTGGGAGCCTCGTCTGCCCATGCCAGGATTTTGGCATTTCTCGCATGCTTAGGGGGGATATGGACAAGTTAAGATCAGTTCACTTTGCCAGGAATAGTCACCAACTCCACTGCCTTAAGCTACAACTTAGGAATCCTACCCTATGCCAGGCAATATCTTGTTATTCTCCTTCTAGAATTATGTTCTATTCCTTGGTTCTATTAAAGTATAAAATTAAAGGTGGTATGTTTAGAATTGGAAGAGACCTCAGATATCATCTGGCCCAATCTCCTCATTTTTCAGATGTGGAAACTGAGACCTAAAGATGGGAAGTGACTTGCTTTTGGTCCCATAGTGCATAGATGAACCTGTACTAGATTACACTTCCACTAAGGAGAGAAGACAAAATTCAACTCATGTGTAAAAGCAAGAATCTAGGACAGTTCATTTACATAGAGTCTTCACTGACTAAATGCTGACCCAAACAATTGTTTAGTCATTGGATCCAAACTCTTAAGGTCATGGGATTGCAGTAGAGAAGAAAAACAGTAGATGCATTGATCAGTGAAGTCTCCATTTACTTCTGGATTCCTGCAATATGGCAAAGTGGAGATGAGTTGTTCAAAGAGGGTTAGGGCCAGGGAGAGATTGAAAGAACAGTATTATAGACCAAGCTGCCTCTCCTCCCCTTGACCAGAAGCAGTGGATACTCTGGGTAATGGTTTCCTATGATTGATGAAGGCAGGACTTGCAGTCACAGACATACTTTACACAACTGTGATCCCATAACTCCCCAGCCTCCCATTTGAGGGAGATGACTCTCTTCTTCATTCAACAGCATGCAGTCTTCTGGCAGGAAGCTACTGATGGTGTCTGAGCTTTTGGACCATAAAACAAATTTTAATCAATAAATTAAGATCAGTGGAAAGCTAAGCAGATTGTGTAGAGGGAGGGAGTCATTGTCTCTATAGGAGATAGTGACAAAAATGTCCAAGTCACAGAAGGCTGGTGTTGATCAGCTCATCTCTCTCATTCCCAAAGGCCTATTTAGATCACAGCTTTCTCACAAAGAGGGACAGTCATTAAACAAACTTTCATCCTCTATTCTCAGAGCCAATTTTAGCCTTACTTCTAGAGACCAGGGATGAAAACTCTAGAAAACTGCAGGAAAGTGACCAAAGAATGAGAAACAGTGATAGATGAAATTATTCATTATTGCAATAATTTTTGACAAAGCAAATAATGCAGAGATTTAACATAGCAATCCAAGTTAGAAATATTGCATTAGAAAGATCCAGGTGTCAGTGGATAGAGTGCAGGACTTGGAATCCAGAAGATCTGGGTTTGAATCCTGCCTTGAACACTTAATAATTATGTGGTCCTTGGCGAGTCACTTAACTTTTGTGCCTCAGTTTCCTTCTCTGTTAAAAACTGCCTCCCAGGGTTTTTGTGAGGATCAAATAAGGTAATAATTTAAAACCTTCTCCCCTGGGACCTTATTGTCCAACTCTGTCACTGCAGCATCACCATAATTTTCCATTAAGATTCATATCCCATATTGGTGAGGGCTCTTCTAATTTGCTTCTCTAGTTCAGGCAGAGGGGATCTCTAACTCCAAATGATAGAATTTACAAGTCTATGGATCCTGAGAGACTGAGGTGAGGCAGAAGTATATTGTAAACAAAAAAGATAGGAACTGCAAAAAGAATAATTGGCTGAAATAGACAATGTATGAAGGAAATGAGCCTGAAAAGGTAGAGTGGAGCTTTATGTATCTGGCTGGAAAATGCATTTTTTGTCCTAGAAACAAAAAGGAACAACTGAAAATCTGAATTAATGATTATGAAGGAAAAACCCTTATGAAGCCTTTACTATGTGCAAAGTACTAGAGATATACAAATAGAAAAGCAAGCTAGTCCCTGCTCTCAGGAGCTCTCATTTAAATGAGGGAAGGGTAGCAGGGGAGAGGAAGGCAACACATATAGAAGACTTCAGGTACAAGTAAGATAGAGAGATCCCGGGGATTATTAGTAACTTCTTTAATGTCACTTCTACTGATAATTTTTGAAATTGGCCATTTGATGGTACCAAGGGCTATGGTAAGAAAAAACTAATTTTAGGGGTTGTCAGTAAAGCATGGAAAGGAAGTCAAACCTACAGGACCTGACAAATAATTTGGAAATAGAGAAGGAGGGTGTATAATATTAGTTCCCAGTTTGAGTGACTAGAAAAATAATAGGGTCCTTTACATAAATAGCCAAATGTGGAGAAGGGACAGGTAAAAGTGAAGATTTAATTTTGTACATACTGAATTTGAAATGTCAATAGATCTCCAACTAGAGATGTCCAATAAGCAGTTGGGGATAAGAAGTTTCCCCAGGAGACACAGTAGGGTTGGTTATATTTCTGGGATTCATAGCATAGAAATAATAATGAATCCTTATGAGCTGAAGAGACCACCAAGGGAGAAAGTGTAGCGAGAGGAGAAGACTTGAGACAGTCTTAGAGAGCATGCCCTGGATAGGCAGGAGATTGGAAACTATCAAAGGAGACTGAGATGCAGTCAGACAAGCAGGAAGAGAACCAGGAGAAAACAGTCTAAGTTCAATATCAAGGTCAGATGTGAGAATAACCCACAAGATAGCCAGTCAAAGTGTTCAAAGAACATTTGAAAGAGGAGAGATCACTTTGAAGTTGAGGGAAGAAAGGGGGGAGAATTTTGAAAACTTCATGGAGAAGGTGGCACTTGATAAAAGAGAAGGATTTTAACAATCTGAGACTTTAGAGGATATATGTTCCAGGTAGAGCCTAGGCAAATTCAAAGGAGAGGACAAAGAACAGAGTTGGAGAAAGCTCCACAGATTTTAGCTTGTGTTGATATATTAAATCACCAGTGCTGATCACTTAAAAAATAGCACTTCCATCTGAACCAATTATTTTTGAGTCAATAACTTAGATATTTTCTAAAACTGGATGGTAGCAGGGTCTCTGGACAATTTCTTGAAACATGAGGTTAATGGAAACCTGCCTTTGATTGGGGAGGGGAGTGAGAATGGAGAGGGAAGTAGGGGAGGAGGGAGGAGGGAATGGAGGAAGAGAGAATCTTATAGGAGAAAAGCACTGAATTTGGAAAGTCTGAAGACCTATATTGAAGCCCTGGTTGTTACATGTACTATTTGTGTGACCTTGGTGAACTCATTTAACTCCTCTAAAGTCTTATTTTCATCATCCAAAAAATGAATATAATAATACTTATACTTCTTATCTCAGTCAACCTAACAGAATTGTGGGGGAAAAAAGTTCTTTGTAAAACCTTAAATACAGATGAGCATATATATATATATATATATATATACAGACTAGATGCCTCCTCACAAAGAGATACAACCCACTGCACTGTAGGCCAAAGGCACCTAGATTAGCCAGTAAAATCCTTAGAAATAAAAAGACTGCAAAGCCACTTAGGAAAGGGCAAATGGAAAATAACTCCAAAGTGTTGAATTATCTTTCAGGGAAAGCAAGAACAGAGTCCAGTGAATGGAACGGAAACATATTGACAATAGCAAAAAAGAAACAATTATAACACATTTTCATATGAGATCCTAAGAATACATTGGCTCCCCTTTTTGCTTACTCAACAGAAAGAAGAGGAGAGAGAAAGATGAGGTTGACATAACCAGAGTGCAAACGCTTGCATTTTGCTTCTCACTGTTTTCTTTAAATTCTTAAAGAATTTGAGATTTTTTATTCATTTGGTTTTTTTGTGTGGTTTTAAAGTTTTTGTTCTGGAGTTGTTTTTTGTTTGTTTCTAAAGGAAACATGCTGGAAGGAAAGTCAAGTGAAATACCATAAAACTTTAAAGGTCTGGTGTTCTCAGTGATATTTCAAAGGAATTAACATCCTAAGATCAAAGGAGTTGAAATTTCCCTGAAACACAGATCTATCTGGTAGTCTTTCCTTATCCTAAAGTGAAAGTTTCTCATAGAAAAAGATTTCTTTTTTTCCCTTTGGAAGGGAACATTTAAGATTTCTGTGTAGAGACCACATAGTACCGTAGGAAAGGCTCTACCTTCCTTCAAGCTATTGTCCTACATCTCTATTTTCTCAGCCATATTCTTAGAAAAAGCTGTATCTGTTTGTTACCATTTCCTCTCCTTTCGTTCTGACCTCACTACTCAACTTAAATTGCTTCCCTTAAAATAATAGTATCAGTGATCTCATATTTGCCAAAATGAATGGTCTTTTCTCAGTCTTTGTCCTACTTGTACTATATTTGATATTGGGATACTCTCCTCTTGGATATTTACTCCTTCCTCTCTGGGATTTTGTGACAGCATTCTCTCTCTGTTGACCTTCCTCCTGTCCTGTCTACTCAGTCTCCTTGACTGTCTCAGCATCCATATTGCACTGCCTAATTAGGAGTGTTCTTTCAGTCTCTTAGGCCCTCTTCTATTCTCTTTCTGTTCTCCTGGTGATCTCATCAGCTCCCATGGGTTCAATTATTGCCTCTATGTAGATGACTCTCAGATATATATCCAGCGCTACTCTCTCCCCTGAGCTTCTGTTCCACCTCATCAACTACTCATTGGACATTTCAAATTTTATTTCTCAGCAACATTTCAAACTTACAATTAAAAAAACTTTCCCCCCAAACTCACCCCTTTCCCAAATTAACTTTTTTTCTGTCAAAAATACCACCATTTATCCACTCTCAAGTTTATAGCTAGGATACTTTTGCCTTCCCTACCCTTATCTCTGATTAGGGTCCAGGTCTTGCCATTTTTACTTCCACAACTTCTCTCATATCTAATTCATTGTTTCTGCTCACAGAGAGCCACAACTTTGATCCCTTATCTCTTCTCCCAACAGGTTACTACAGTTGTCTCCTAACTGATCTCTCTCTGCCTCTACTCTGTCCCCATTCTAGTTTATCCTAATTTGTGTCTCTCTATTGTTTCTAGGATAAAATATAAAATTCTTTGTTTATTGAGCTACGACTTGACTTGGTTCTAGCTTTTCTTTCGAGTCTCTTGTTTTTTGCTTTCCCCTCCTATACTATGCCAAACAGACCTTCTTTCTGATCCTCATCTCCAACTCATAGAATTCCTTTCTTCTTTCAAGACTTAGCTCAGCACCATATTCTACATATAGCCTTGTTTGAGCCCCTCTACAAGTGCCTTCCTTACTATATGCATGTTTTATTCCCTTTCAATTTAGTTTACATATATTTGTGTGGATCCTACTATCCACTAGACTATAAGATTCTTGAGAGAAATTATTTTATTCTTTGTATTCACCATCCCAATGCCTGGTTCAATGATTGGCACATGCTTAACAAACATGTTTTTGTTGTTACTGTGATGTCCATAGGACATCCAATTAGAAATATTCAATAGTCGGGAGAACCTTTCTAGCATCTTTCAACTCTAAAGTTCTGAGATATTTTGTCATATAGAAGAAGGATTTTAATTGTTCTCTTTGACTGTCAAGGACAGAAGTAGGAGATATGGGTGGGAGATTTAGGCTTCTTGACCATTAAAGTCATCTAAAAGTAGAATGGGTTGCCTCTGGAGATGGACACATTGTTAAATATTTTTAAATAATCAATCACTTATTAGAGGTATGTTGAGGTTGAGGTGGGATTCTTATTTAGACATAGTTTGAAATTAATGTCCTCTGATGTCCCTTCCAACAATGAGATTCTGTTATCCTGTGAAGAGAGAATCAATATTACTTTTGAAGGCTCAGTTTTGATTGATATTGGATATTTAGATAGTGGAGGAAAAGAAATAGTCAAAAAAAGATTCCAAGATTTCTGGCTTGGGAGAGTGGGAACTTTGAAGGAAATATGATGTTTACTTCTTTGTCATTTATCATACTAGCTGTGATAGAAGGTAGATTTGGGACTATCATAACCAAGAAGCTTGAGAGGTAAACTATAAGGGATGCTTTAGTAGTGATTTAAGATTCATTAAGTGCTTTAATACATTATCTCATTTAATCCTCACAAAAATTCTGTGAAATAAGGCAGTATAATTTTCATCTTCATTTTACAGATGAGGAAGCTGAGGCTCAGAAGGGCAAAGTGATTTTTCCTAAGGTCATAAGACTAGGAAGAAGGAAAACAGGACTAGATCTTCTTCCATTATACTACACATGACTCTTTAAGAACTAAGATGTCATATTGAGACTGGTTTGACAGTTATAGCTAAGTGAGATTTTCCAGAAAAGGAAGTTTCTTGAAATCTTAAGGGTCCCTTAGGGGGAACTGAGAGTCAAGAACATTTATTAAGTACTACGATTTGCTGAGAACTGTGTTAAGTGCTGGGTGAGATACAAAGTTCAAATAAAATACTCCTCTGTCCTTATGAAATGGGGGAAATTAGATTAATGTCCGATGTAACTTGGGCTAGTCTGGGTTTGCCCAGTTTGGCTAACATAGACATGTCCTCTAGGAGCTTCTATTCAGATTGCCAATCAAGGGAGATTACTAATAAAGAACATGAGGCATTCCAGGAATAAGGCAAAGCAAAATGGTATAGAATCAAAACACCTCATCTTTAGAAGGTCTCACCCCTTCATTTTCCTTACATGTAAACCAAAGTGCAGAGAGGGATAAGTAACTTACAGGTGGTCAAATAGCTAATAAATGGCAGTCAAAACTCAAACCTGGAGTCTACTGACTCCAAATTCAGTTCAGCTCTTCTTACTCTATGTGTTAGAGGGATGGAAGGTAGTGCAGTTTGATTGCAGCAAAAGGAATAATATGAATAACAAAGAATAATATGAAAGAAGCTTGATTAGGTAACCAGGTAGAAGAATTTGAATGTTAAGCATTACGGAATAGGGAGCCATGGCAGAATTTTTGAGAATAGGAATATTATGAGATTTTTGCATAAGGAGGAGGGTGCTGGTACCAATATGAAGGATGTTAGGTTCAAATGGAGGCGAAGGAGTATAGATTTAAGACTTGGAGATGGAGATGCAATATAAGGGGGGGTAGGAAGGGAAAGGGGGAAATGCAGAACTTGTGCTTTTCCAAGGATGGAAACAGATTGAATAGCAGGAATGATGATTTGAGTTCTGGGAAGCTCTTCATGGTAGTACACATGTAAGGAAGCCAAGAGACCAACTGGGTAGTGCTTTTTACCCTGTTCATTGGGAAAGGGATTTGAGATAGCCCACAATCCTGAAGCAGCTCTCTTTTCCTTCTCTGTTCATTTAGAGCCTGAATCTCAGAGCTATAAATCTTCAGCCTGACAAACATAGATTTTCTGAAGTATGATTAATGAAAAAAAAATTGAGATGGCAGGGTAAAACCTGATCCTATTGTAGAAGGGAGTGATTGGGAGAATTGAAAAATCATCAAACTTCTGCCTCTTGTGAACCAATCTGGAATGCCACCTGGTGGCAGCTGAAAGGAAAGCTCCCTACTTAGCCTGCTCCTGAATGTCCACTATGATGAAATAAGTTAGGATCTCTGCCCTTAAAGGTCTGTCAACTCTTGTGGCCAGGTCTAGTCTAGCCTACCTCCACCCTGTTCTCTCCATTTCCATAGACATAACCCTAATTTAGACCCTTATCAGTTCCCATTTGAACTATTACAGTCACTTCTAGATTGGTCTCATTGCCTCTAGTCTTTCTTCTCATTCACCTGGGTTTCACAGAGCTACCCAATATATTCTTAAAGCACAGGTGTAATCTTGACATTATTACCCTTCTCAATAAACTCCATTGATTCCCTCTTACTTCTATACAAACTCTTTGGCATTTAAATCTAAACAGCTTCAGTGTACTTCACTCATTTTATTATATATAATATACAAATATTTCAAACATGGACTCTGTTATTTGGCCAAACTGGTATTTTTCTATCCTTCATATATAGCATTCCATCTCCATGGCAGTGTCTGAAATCTACCCCCTCTGTGCTTCCATTTGAACTTATGTAGGATAGCAAGGTATTGGGAACAGATAATTCTACTATGTAGTACCCTCATTTATTTCATTTTCTACTTTCCCCAGCCTAGGCTGTCCCAGAAGCCTTTTGAGATGGCCAGGCAGGAAGAAAGAATACTACCACTGAGTATTCCACCTCCTTCCTTTATTATTTGTCTCTTGGCTACTTGTCTGCTCACAAAGTTTAAATGAGATATTATCAATAATTCCTTTCTTTCTGATAAGATAGAATACCAATTGACCTTATTATTTGCCCTGCAATCCCTTGGTATTGTAATTCTAACTATTTTATTACCTAAGGATCTCTGAGTCTTTTTATTTGACTCCATTTTATGTGTCATTTCCCCAGTTAGAATGTAAGCTCCTTGAGAGCAGGGACTGTATAGATTTGACAGTTTATATTTCCAGGGCTAAGTAGAATGCTTAATAAATGCCTTTTTGGTTATTCTTTCTTTCATTCATTCCATTTCTTAGAATTCCTAGCTTCTTTTGGAGCTGCTCAAGAGCTACTTTTTCCATGAATTTTTATTGATTTCCCTATCTGTTAGTGCCTTCTCCCCAAATTATCTATGTATATGTTCTACAGCCATAGGCATATATGTTGTATATCTTGTTTTCCCTGGTAGAATATAAGTCCCTTAAGCAAAAACTTGAGACTTTTGTCTCTGTATCCCTCATGCATATCATAAGGCAGTGGTGGAATTCAGCCAGTTTGCACTGGTTCAGCAGAACTGATACATAATTTTATGTTGAGTTCAGGGAACCAGTTGTTAATTTATTTGAATCCCATCACTGCCATAAGACCTTTACATGCTTGCTTTATTGATAGAGCAATGTCACTTATTGTTGTAATAATTGATAGGTTGAAGGACCTTGAGAATTTCTCTGAGAGAGAGGCAAAATGCAGCTTGCGTCTAAGTCCAACTACTTTGATCACCACTTTCCCTTAGACCTCAAGCCTCGCCCTGTAGACAAAATCTAAGGAAGCAACATTTGGGAAGATGTGTCCTAGAACCTTTATTGACAGGTGCTGTACTCTCACCTTAGTAGCCACAACTAATGAAGATCTAGAAAAGAAAGTTCTTGGCACATAGATCCTTCACACTGTTAAATGACTCAAAGTTGGAATACTATGATTTTATTAGCAGAGTCTTGCTGAGCATATAACAAAGAGCTTCATATATAGTAAACATTTAATAAATACCTCTTCATTGATGGATTGATTCATCTAGTTCATTTCCCTCATTTTACAGAGGAGGAAAGAGAATAGCAGAAATCACAGCAATTTATACTATAATTACCCAGGTATACATATCAAATCGAGATTGAAAATCACATCTTCCAATTTAAAAATCAGTGCTCTTTCCACCAAGCTGCTCTCCCTGGGATGACCTTTAATACGTCATCCTGGGGGCAGCTAGGTGGCACAGTGATAGAGCACTGGCCTTGGAGTTAGGAGAATCTGAGTTCAAATTCGACTTCAGACACTTAATAATTACCTAGTTATGTGACCTTGGGCAAGTCACTTAACCCCATTGCCTTGCAAAAAGAAGTCATCCTAATATCTCTACTTCTCAATTCTTGACCTAGTAAAAGGAAATCATAATACTCTGGTTATCTATCTCAAGACTGATTGTAAGATGATTCTCTAGAGCTAGAGATTGCTAACCTGGGATCTGCAAATCCCCAAGTGACTTGTGAACTTGGATAGGGGAAAATTAATTTTGATTTTTGTTATCTTCCAAATGAGATTTTGCATTTCCTTCAGTGATGAGTTTTAAAAAAATACTAATTTTGGAAAGGATTTATAGGCTTCATCAGATGACTAAAAGTGTTCGTGTCACAAAAAAAGTTTAAAGGATACAGGGCAAAATATCAGACTGAACATGGACTAAAGCCAGACTACAGATCAGCATCATCTTCATGAGTCTGACATTCTGGTTAGCTTGAGAGCTCTCTTTAGCTTGTCTCCTCCTTGCATCGTGGCAAAACAAGACATGTACATAGCTAGTTAGAATAGTGAAACCAGGACTCTACTGTGCATATATCATACAACTTTTCCTTCCTTTCACAAGTGACTGTTAAGTAGACTGCTAAAGAGATAAAATAACTCCTTCTCAGGAGGTGTTGGGAGAAACACATGTTGTTCCCCTGTGATGCTGACCCTAAGCTATGCCTGACTATGACTTCAGTCCCATACCCATATCTAAGTCTCTCATTGTAAGAGGAAGGTTTGGGCATTCCTAGAGGAAACTGATCCAGTCTGAAACATTGAGGGACCTGAAAACACTAAAATGCATCCTGGTGAGAGCTATATTCCCTAAGGAAAGATTCTAGGAAGTGGGAAGCTGTTTTGCTTGTAAAAGTCATAGAAAACATGATAGCCATTTTCAGATAGCTGAAAGTCAACTATGGGAAAGTGGTAGATTTATTCTGTGTGGCTTAAGAAGGGAAAGGACTGTGATTTCATTGGCACCAGAAGCTACCAAAGGAAGAAATTTCTTCTCTCAATGCAAGTTACCACTTTCTTGGCAGCTTTTAATCTGACAATTGCTGAGAGTAGTAAGAGACTAAGTGATTTGTTCAGAGTCCCATAGTTCTTGTGTTAGAGCAGCTCCATATATGTTTTCAGCTAAAGGGGGAAAACTAGGTAGAAATTATGGGGGGAGGGGCCAATTTTTGGTTCAGTATGACTGACAATAGTCAAGTCTTGCTGAACATTTAACAAAGAGCTTCATAGAACCCTTAAGGCAGAAAGGAGGGGACCAAGTTCAGCCACTTATGCCTTTAGGTTAGTTACCCTGGGCATCTCTACCCATGTTGCAACTATGTCCAACTAGTGTTTAACTTGGTAAAGGCAGCATAACTATTCCTTGTGTATTTAATCCTAGTTTTTCTATGTTACTGATACTGACTGATCAAGTTCAAGGTGAAAGAACAATCAGATACTATTCCTACTGTAGTAAAATCACTCAGCTGATCTTGGGTTACCTGGGTATTTTCCTTCATACATTTTCACTCATTCCCATCTTGTGTTTTTTACTGGCATAACCTAAATTCTGGAGAAGCATCCAGTGCTGTGCATTTCCTCAGGAGTGTCTTGTGTGTCTGTGGATGTTGATGAACTACCCCAACATTGTCTCTGTTTGAAAATTGTTCTGTGATGATGAATCATTATCTTAGATGCAGCAGCATCTGTCAGTGACTAGCACCGACTGAGTGAGTTCTCTCACCATGGAGTTCTTTATGTAGAAAATAGATGATTACTTATCAGGTATGTTATAGAGGGAGTTTTTGTTTGGATGTGGGTTGGACTAGATGGCCTAATGTCCATTCTGTAATTCCATAAAATGGAGTCCTAGCAAATCTTTTTAGAGTGAAATTAGTAGTAATGGCAACCTCAGAAGAGCATTTCAGGAGGATCAGTTTGCAGGCTAACCTGGTTTAGTTAGATTAATAGTCACTGCATTGATTGAATAGCCTATCCAGAGCATCAGCTAGCTTCCAGAGTTATCCAGGAATAAGCCTCACAGTTCTAGACTTTACCTTAGCTCCTCTCTGGCTAGTTCTTTAAATTATTTTTTAAACCTTTTTTCTCAACTATTATTCCCATAATTATAATGCTATTACCCCATTTTACAGATCTGGAAAATTAGACAAAAGAAGATTAGGTGACTTTATTTAACAATGGATGAATTGGATAGGTGGCATTTTTGACTAGCATCCAAGGGTCTTGAATATTTAATGACTGAAGTGATAGTAGGAAACAAATATACTAGACTTGGAGCCAACAGACCCGAGTTTAAATCCTAGCTCTGGGACTTACTAGTTGTACAACTTTTTGTACAACTGAGCCACTTCCCCTTGCGGTAGCCTTACCTTGTGGAAAGGCCACTGGATTTGGAATCAGAGTCTGTGGGCTTGAATCCTGGCTCTTTTACTTTTCTATCTGGGTAACTCTGGGCAATGACTTCAACTTTCTAAGTTCAATTTCCTCATCTATAAAATGAGGGTAATAATACTTACAACCAGCCCACCTCACAAGTTTGTTATGAGGAAAGTGCTTTGTAAACTTTAAGATGTCATAGAAAGGCAAACTTATTTCTGTGAGCTCTTTCAATATGTCCTTGTCCTTCCCTATTTCCTGGAGCTGTAAGTAAAGATGCAGTAGTTAAAAGTTGTCTATGGGTAGAAGATTTTTGCTTCAAGTTCCAAAGACTAGTAGTAGTATCTTTGCAGAGGAAGGGAAGGGTGGCAGTCTTTATTTTTTATGTATCTAACAGTGCCTTTCTTTTGTTTTGTTTTTTCTTTTTCTCTTCTCAGCTGTGCGGCTGTGGGCTGTTAGGGGTGGGCATCTGGCTCTCTGTCTCCCAGGGAAACTTTGCCACCTTTTCTCCCAGTTTTCCCTCACTGTCAGCAGCCAACCTGGTCATTGCTATTGGCACTATCGTGATGGTGACTGGCTTCCTGGGCTGCCTGGGAGCCATCAAGGAAAATAAGTGTCTCCTTCTCAGTGTAAGTATGTTTCCTTCTTTCTCTTTTCAATTTTTTGCTTCTTCATTTGTTTTGTGTATGTGTATATGTGTGTGTTTGTTTGTCTCTAACTAGGAGTTTATAGCTAATTCCAAGGAAGGTACTTCTGAAATATTTTATCCTATTCACTCTCTGATTCCTTCCTAGATTGATTAACTCTTCCCATTTATATCAACATTTTCTCCAAAATTGGTTTCTGTCATCTGACCCCAACTGTTGTCCATGCCTCCAGTTCTCCCATATTGTTAAGTAGCTTTCCCAAGTTTAGAATATACTATTCTCTCCTGACTCCTTTGCATTGTGATCCCTATTTTTTGTTTTTGTACCTAGAGGTCATATGGAAACTTTTCTTCTTTTTCTAGTTTTTCATAGTCCTGTTGGTCATCCTCCTGGCAGAGCTGATCTTACTCATCCTGTTTTTTGTCTACATGGACAAGGTGAGCTATTGGGACAGGAGTGTGGTAGGTTGTAACTTAGTTTTCCTTCCCAAAGGGTCTTTAAAAAAAACCAACCAGGGTCCTTTAAAACCATAGAGTATAAGATCTACTAGGACCTCTAGAATTCTAATCTAAATTCTTCATTTTTAGAGGAGGAAACTGAGCCACTCCCCCTTGAGGTAGCCTTACCTTGTGGAAAGGCCACTGGATTTGCAATCAGAGTCTGTGGGTTTGAATCCTGGCTCTCTCACCTTTCTATCTGTGTAACTCTGGGCAAGTTACTTTACCCTAAGGGATCTCAGGATACTTATCAGTCAAATGAAAAGGTTGGGCTAGATGATATCTAAGGTACTTTTCCTCTCTAAATTCTATAAGTTGTCTACATAAGATCCCATAGAAAATTTGTGACTAGACCTGGACCCAGAATCCTGCCTTCCTACTTTAATGTTCTCTGATGCCATAACTCAAAATTTTAATTGTGACTATGTGACATTCACCTATGGTCTCTTCCCTACCCCTGACAGGTGAATGATAATGCCAAAAAGGATCTGAAAGAAGGTCTGCTCCTATATAACACAGAGAATAATGTGGGACTGAAGAATGCCTGGAATATCATTCAAGCTGAGGTGATGCTAGAGACCTGGGTAGTGAAGTTGGGAAGGTCTGGGAGGGGTGGGGAATGACTTGGTGATACAAGATATTTGTATTATGGTTTAGAAAGCAGATAGCACTTTCTGCATTTTAATAAGAAGAGGAAAAATCTTGTCTTTGTGCATACTATCCAAGGGCCATGGATTGGAGAAAATAATCAGGATTGAAGAACGAAAGAGCAGGGGTTGCTGGGATCAGAGCTGGAAGTCTATCAGGAGGCCCCAGTGGATCACTTTGTTAATAAGATGGTCTAGATGACAGTCTGGGCCCTGGATAGTCCAAATGAAAGTTGGACTTTTTTAGTTAGAATTTTTGAAGGATTGAAATGTAAAAAAAGATGATTTGTTCAGTTTGATCTGAGATATTGGTTTCAGGAACAGTGTAGGAAAGTTATTAAATTTATTTATTTTTTGTTCTCATTTTGTACAAATGTTTTTTTACATTAATAAAATATTCCTGTTTACAAGTAAACAAAATACCCCTCCTCCCCCATGAATATAGATAGACTTGCTTGGGTGAAAAAAAGTAAAGGGGAGAGAAAAAAATTAAAATAAAAAAATAGTAATAATTGTAGGTATGGCCAGGTGGTGCAATGGACGAAGCACCAGCCCTGGAGCCACGAGCACCCAAGCCCATATCCAGCCTCATAAACCCAACAATCACCCAGCCGTGTGGCATGCAAGCCACCCAATCCCCACTGCCCTGCAAAAACCAAAAAAAAAGAAAAAAAAAAGACCAAAAATAAAATAAAATAGTAATAATAGCAGGGGTGGCTGGGTGGCAGACAGAGCATTGGCCCTTGAGCCAGGAGCACCTGGGTCCAAATCCGGCCTCAGACACCCAAAGATCACCCTGCTATGTGGCCCCAGGCAGGCCATCCAGCCCCACTTGCCCTGCACCCTCCCCCAAATAATAATAACAAAAAATGTTCTTGAGTCTTTGTTCCAACACCAACAACTCTGTCATGGGTGGATCATATTCTTTATGATAAGTCCATCACAAAAGTTACTTCCATATTTTTCCACCTTTGCCATTGCTGATCGCAACTCCCTCCTTTCTTATTTCTCCACTACCATGTACTCTATTTTCTCTCTCCTTTCACTCTGACTCTGCTGTAGGGTCGCTGAGTGGTGCAGCAGACAGATCCCTGGTCCTGGGGCCAAGAAGCCCTGAGCCCCCATACCACCCCTTAGGCCCAGAATCCACCTGGCCCTATGGTCCTTCCAGGCCTTCCAATCCCAGCCCCTTGCAAGAAGTAAGAAAGAAAATGTGTTATATATGACCACTCTCCCCCCATGATCCATCCTCTCCTCCTTTATTCACATCCCCACCCCTTCCCCCTGCTCCCCCCCTCCTTCTTACTCTAAATGTCTATACCCCATTGAGTATATATGCTATTTCCTCTCCTAGCCATCTCTGATGAGAGCAAAGGTTCCCTCATTCCCCCTTGCCTCCCCCCTTCCATATCATTGCAATAGCTCATTGTAAAAATAAATCTTATTATGTGAAATATCTTGGACTATTCCCCCTCTCCTTTTTCTTTCTCCCATTCCATTTCCCTTTTTTTGATTGACTCCATTTTTACACCATATTTTATCTTCAAATTCAGCTTTCTCCTGTGCTTCAACTATAAAAGCTCTCTCTACCTGCTCTATTAACTGAGAAGGTTCATATGAGTATTATCAGTGTCATTTTTCTATGCAGGAATGCATGCAGTTCATCCTCATTAAGTCCCTCATATTTCCCCCCTCTCCTCCAATCTCCATGCTTCACCTGAGTACTGTATATGAAGATCAAACCTTCTGTTCAGCTCTGGCCATTCCAAAAGGAACATTTGAAATTCCCCTGGTTCATTGAAAGTCCATCTTATTCCCTGGAAGACGAAATTCAGCCTTGCTGGGTAGTTCATTCTTGGCTGCATTCTAAGCTCTTTTGACTTCCGGTATATTGTATTCCAAGCCCTTACGAGCTTCCGATGTAGTTGCTGCTAAGTCCTGTGTGATCGTGACTGCAGCTCCACGATATTTGAACTGTGTTCTTCTGCCTGCTTGTAATATTTTCTCTTTCACTTGGGAGTTCTGGAATTTGGCTATAATATTCCTAGGGGTTGGTTTTTTGGGATCTCTTTCTCTGGGGAATCGGTGGATTCTCTCCATTTCTATTTTGCCCTCTGCTTCTAGAATATCAGGGTAATTTTCCTGTAGTAATTCTTTGAAAATGATGTAAAGGCTCTTTTCCTGATCATGACTTTCAGGTATTCCAATAATTTTTAAATTATCTTTCTTAAGTCTGTTTTCCATATCAGTTGTTTTTTCAATGAGATATTTCACATTTTCTTCTAATTTTTATTTTTTTTTTTGTTTTGGAGTATTGATTCCTGATTTCTGGTGAATTCATCAATCTCCCTGAATTCTATTCTTTGTCTGAAGGATTTGTTCTCCTTAGAAAGTTTTTTTTTTATCTCTTTTTCCATCTGGCCAATTTTGCTTTTTAAAGCATTCTTCTCCTCAATAACTTTTTGAACTGTTTTATCCATTTGACCTAAGCTGGTTTTTAGCATTCTATTTTCTTCAGCATTTTTTTGGATTTCCTTGACTAAGCTGCTGACTTTGCTGACTCATGTTTTTCCTGCATCTCTCTCCTTTCTTTTCCCAGTTTTTCTTCCAACTCCCTCATTTGATTTTCAAAGTCTTTTTTGAGCTCTGTCATAGCCTGAGCCCAATTTCTGTTTTTCTTGGAGTCTTCAGATGCAGGAGCTTGTGCTTCCTCATCTTCAGACTTTTGATCCTTCTTGGGCTCATTTGCAAAATATTTCTCAATAGTCTTCTTTTTGTTTCTCTGCTTGCTCATTTTCCCAGCCTGGGCCTGGTTTGGGGGTGCTTCCTGAGCTTTTGGGACACTCCCACAAGGGTCTCAATGTGTGAGGCTCTGTCCTCCCTCCTGGTCTGTGAATGACCATAAGCGCTCCCCTCTGTCATGGGGCTGAGGTGGGGGGGTGCCCTGCTGTTCTATGGGGGGGCCTAGACTGGGATCAGGATCTGAATGTGGTCAGAGCCCCAGAGTCCTGTTCCAGGGGCAGAGGACTGAGCTTGCAGTTTCTCTTCACTCCCCTCCCTCAGCTCAATGGGCTCATGCCCTGGGGGCTCCTGCTTACTGGCTTTCCTGCTTCTGTTTCCGGCTCTGGGCTGCAGAAAGACCAAGCTGCTCCCTGTGTGCCCCAAGGGCTGGGCTCCACATGCTCGCTCTGGCAGAGGTCCCCCACTGTTCCCCCACTTTGTGTCTGGTGCTCCTTGGGGTGCAGCTCTGGAGACTCCCCCACTGCTGTGAGCTGTGGCTCCCAGCGCCCTGGGGCTGCCTCCGGGAGGCTGAAGTTCTTTGGCTTTGGCGGGCCACCCCTCTGGCAGGCCGCCTCTCCGATCCCAGGGAGCAGAGCCTTTTTCGGAAAGTTATTAAAAAAAAACAAATTTTGGTTTGATTTGAGGATAAACTTCCTAAAAAAAGGAGTAGGTAAAAGTGGAGGGGATTGGTGTTATGGCCTCACTAGAGGACTTCAGAAAGAGGGTTAGAAGGACTATTTCAGAGGAGGGACCTACTAGATATGGGCTGGGAGATATACTTTCCAATAGAGATTCTGTGTTTCTGTTCTAAGGATTTTTGTGGTTTGGGAATGCATGTGTGATGGGTTTTATACCTGTAGTAGATTTACCTTCCTTATCATATTAGGCTTAGACTAATGGAGCGCTATCTTTGGCACTCCTTGAGTTTCAGATAACTCTGCTTAGTTTCAGATAACCTTGGAAACAATGGGGAAGGCTGGCAAGGGAAGGCCATGCAAGTATTATAAATTTACCTCATTTAATTCAGAAAGCACATAATATGCACAATCAAAAATAGAGTACTCTAAAAGAGAAGACATCTCATCCACTTCTTCTCTAGGTCAAGATTTAGGATCTTAATGCCCCATATGGACATGATAAATTTCATTCTCCTATCTGTAGGAAGGGACATCACTTTGTATTTCTCAGATGAGGCAAATTGTGACCTGAAAAGTGGAGGAGATGGCAACTTGCTGTGGCTAGGGACTGATTATCTATGCTCATCTAATAGTGCTAGCTAACCCTAAGAGGAGGCAAAAAAGGAGATAGTATCTTCTAACTTCCGTCTTCTTCTCTCACCTCTTGGTAGATGCGATGTTGTGGTGTCACTGACTTCACAGACTGGTTTCCGGTGCTTGGAGAGAATACAGTTCCTGACCGCTGTTGTATGGAGAATTCCCAGGATTGTGGGCGCAACTCCACCACCCTTGTGTGGAAAACAGTAAGGACTAGAGATCCAACCTTGCTTAAATTTCATTTTCCTCCTAGGAATCAGTGGGTGAATACAAGTCTGAATAGTGAGGGAAGGCTGGGGCATTATGGAAGCAAGTAAAGTCCCATTTGGCCTCATGTTCCCTTTTGTCCATATGAGGCTGGGACCAGGTTCAGGTAAGTAGCCTGAGATAGTGACCTGAGGTTAGAGGAGTAAGGTTAGATACCCGAGAAAATAAAGTAATATAACAAAGAAGGAGAGAATGAAGTTAGGGTTGGTATAGTATAGTAGAATCCTAACTGTGAAGAGTTGTAGTAGAGTACTCACCTGTTTTCATTCCCAGCTCTTCTACTTCCTAAACATAGAAAGCCCCATCTCTCTGGTTTCATTTTCCTTATCTAGAAATTGGTTAATTTATGAGGTCTGTTTCAGCATTAACTGTGATTTTTGTTCCTGGAGCAGGGTGGGAATAGGAGGAGATACTGGGAGAAATAGTAAAAGAAGTGGGTGAAGGGACAAGGGGAAAGGAAATGAGTCAGAGAGCTGAGTAATGGACTTATATCCAGCTGCCAGCTGATGTAACCTGACCCCATCTGGATCTCTCTCTTCTCAGGGATGTTATGAGAAGGTAAAGACATGGTTTGATGACAACAAGCACGTTTTGGGCACAGTGGGGATGTGCATTCTCATCATGCAGGTATGGTATAGCTTTTCCTCCCATATTCCCATTCCATCCTAGAGTAGAAGACCACAATAGACTTAGGAGAAACTGGCTATCTTTTCTTCCCAAATATTTTAGAAAGTTAATTTCCAAACTCTAATCTCTAAAAAACTAAAAATGATAACTGTTTTTCAGATATATGTTAACAGATAGCAATAGTGCCTATGTGATCCAAGCAGTAAGCTTTAGGTCTTAATAGTTACCATTGTTGAGGAAGAGGATGATTGTGATGATGGTGGCATTATATTTACCCAAACACTTCACAGGAGGGCTTTAAATTACTAATAAAAAGTTTTATCAGCTTTCTCTTAGATGCAAACCTGATTCCATCATTCTTAACAAAAGCCATTACCAAAAAGATGAGAATACCAGTGACCCTTCCAATTACATGTTTATGTACTTTATACAAAGCTTTCTCAGTTGTATCTCTCAAAAAATCTATAAACACTTTCAGAAAATCAATATCTTGATTCAAGAGCAAAAAAAAATGTGCCAAAAAGTCTCAGGGGTATAAAGAGCAACTCATTATCAATTCAGTGACTATTGAACAAGACATTTGAAAGTGCCATAAAATTTTTTACCTCTTTTATTGATTATCACAATGCCTTTGACTCAGTTCCACACTCATGACATTTAGTCATGTAGTGCAAATAAATGAAATTGACAATAATGAAAATCTTAGATTTTTTTTCCATTTTAAAATATGCCACCAAAACATTGTCAAAGACAATTAATATAAAAGGTAGTATATTCTGGAGAGTCAATTAATATTAAATGTATCATCATCACTGTGGAACAGAACAAGTTTTCAAGTCAAATAGAGAGTTGTCCCAAAACAAAATATTAATCTCATATTTCCACTGAAAATTTACCTTGTGATATCAAAAGGTCATTTAGAACCAACAGATGTCAAGTACTTAATGAACATTAAGGGTAAATGAAGGCTTTTGAGTTTGAATCCATAGCTAAAATTGAGTCAATAAAAGGTAGTACTTCCATGTTCCTTGGTCTTCTCCAAATGAAAATCATTGAGTATAATTCTCAGGGAGAAAGAGGCTAATGAATTATGAGACTAACTGGAACCAAGGAAGGGTGAAGCAAAAATTTAATAGGAAATACACATTTAACTCCAGAGACAGATCTGATGGTATCTGAACACAGACTGAAGTACAATTTTTTTTCTCTTTCTTTCACTTTATTTTTTATGAGATTTTTTTTTTTATTTTTGTAGGGGGGAGGGGGGATTATGCTTACTCTTACAATAAGACTATTTTAGTGTTGAGTAAATAAATTTTTAAAATGTAAAAATTAAATAAAAAAAGGAAATACATTTAGAACATTTTAATAACTTTACAATACAGTCTTAATATATACTATTGGCATGATATGGATCTAAAAGTTATCTAGAAAAAAAATCCATAATGTTAAGGAAATTCCAGAATGAAGATAACAATGAAAAGATGAACTTTTCTTTGTCCAAAAGGGGAAAAAGATTGATATTCTCAGAGTACAAGATAAACAGATTTTATAAGAGTTACAGAAATATTTTTGGAATAAATAGACCTTTGTTAAAGCAGTAGTAAAAACCAACAACAGATACATAATGTTGGATTTGTCCAATGTTAACTGAAAGTGGTTTATCCTTGTGAAGTCTATGAAATGATTAAATTTCAAGAATAAAATAAAAGAAAATCACTCAGTGAGCAAAAACTCAACCAACCATTATATCACCATAATTTTCATTTGTCTATAGAAAGAGAAGGGCTTATGAGAGAGAGATTCAGGATCAGACCATTGACACGAGAAATTACAGAAAGTCTACTTAAGATGATCATCATCATAATAATGGTGTTAACTGTGAACAATGTTCTCCAAGTTCTGCTTATATCACTTGCTCAATTCATATAAGTCTTCTCAGGTTTTTTCACCCCTTTGTCATTTCTTAAATTACAATAGTATATTATTATAATCATATTACAATTTGTTTACCCATTCCCTATTTGTTTGATATCACCTCAATTTCCAGTTCTTTGCCATCACAAAAACAGATGCCATAAATATTTTTGTACCTATGAGTCTTTTTCCTTTTTCTTTGATCTCTTTGGGGTTCAGACCTAATAATAGTATTATTGGGTTAAAATGTATACACAATTTTATAGTCCCTTGGTCATAGTTCTAAATTGTTCTACAGAATTTTAGGGCCAGTTGATAACTCCACCAACAAAGCATTAGTGTATCTATTTTTCCAGCATTTGTCGTTTTCCTTTTCTGTCATTTTAGCCAATCTGAGAGGTATGGCGTAGGTCCTCAAAGTTGTTCTAATTTGAATTTCTTTAATCAATGGTGATTTATAGCATTTTTTCAAGTAAGTATTGATAGCTTTGATTTTTTTTTCTGCAAACTGCCTGTTCATATCCTTTGAACATTTATTGATTGTGGAATTATTTTTATAAATTTTTGACTCAGTTCTCTACCTATTTGGGAAATGAGAACTTAAAAGTTTCTTTAAAAAAAGAAATTTACTGTAAAAATATCTACCCCCCCCAGATTTCTGCTTTCCTTCTAATTTTTGTCAATGGGTTTTATTTGTGCAAAAGCTTTTTAAATTTCATATAATCAAAAATTATCTATTTTACATCCCATGATCCTCTCTAGCTCTTATTTGGTCAAAAACTCTTCCTTTATCCACAGACCTGACAGATTTTTCCATGCTCCCCTAATTTTCTTATTATATCAACCTTCATGAGTAAATCATATATTTATTTTGATCTTATATTGATTTATGACATAAGATATCATGACCCTTGCTTTTGATGGATGTGTCCAATCTTAGATCATCCTTCATTTTTGTCTTTTAGATTCTAGGCATGGCCTTCTCCATGACACTCTTCCAGCATATCCACCGGACTGGTAAAAAATATGATGCTTAAGTCAACTGGCTGGGAGTGCCATCCATACTGTCTACACCAGGGAAGAATTGTGCTTTTGTAGCCTCCTGAACACCAGACTGCCATCCCTTCCTATGCATAATCCAGCCCTTCCTGTCCAACACATCGATGCCCCTACCCTTCCTGAATCATCCATAGACTTCTTTGTTGGGTGGGCCGGGTGGGTAGGGAGAGTGGGGAGGAAACTTCAGGAGGTGGGAAGTTGTGTGTGTGTGTTGGGGGTGGGGGGGTGGGACTTTTCTGCATCCACATCTGTTTCTTTGCCAAAGAAGATGGAGGGATGGGGAGAGGACAAGGTAGAGTGATGGGAGATGCTAAAAGAGCAAACTCCAATATGACACCAAATCCCTCCTTAGCTCTCCTTTACCTCCTGCCCTTCTACGCACTGACACTTTGCCTGACCCATGGGGAAGAGGATGGGGAGGAAGAGGCAGACTTCAATCATTGCTGGGGGCTTCTTCCTCTTCACTTCCCTGCGCCCTTTCAAGGGACACAGCCTCTTCTATTTCTGCAAATAATCACACCTCGCCCCACCTCTGGTCCAGAGACCTGGAACACTTAATGGGAGGGAGGGCCAGGGAGGTCCAACCATTTTAAGTAAGGGGCCCCAGGCAATGTTCTTTCTGAGGCATTTTGTACCCTATGATGTATCTTTTTTATCATTTTATTTTATCCTAATTTTGATCATTTGGGATCAGTATTCCCCAAATACTGTAGGGTTAGGTTTCTGATCTTTAACTTTTTACTATATTGGTTTCTTTGACTTCTTGGTTTTTTTGGTTGGGGGGGGTGGGTAGTGATGGGTGGGAGGGCATCCATCTGGTTTTAATCTGGAAAACACACTGTGTAACACTTAGGAGGACCTTAGTAAAGAAGTACTAGATTTTTTTTTGGCAATATCTAGAGGATGAGATTAACTGGCTGTGCTGAGAAAGCTTGGATTGGGCTCAGTTCCTTCATTTCTGTGAAGGGCAAGACAGGGGGTCCATGGCCCTCTCAAGGACTTTTCTCTGGGGCTTGGAGTCTTTTGCGAAGTGAAGGAAGTTCAGGGGGCAAAGAAAATTCAGTGCCAATGAAAGACAGAACTAATGCTGTGAGTTGGGTGGGAACAGGGGACTAGAGGAGATAATAGGGAGCTTGCAGTATTTCTTGCTAATCTCTTTACCAGGAACTATGGCCTGAGCTAGAATATATCTGCTGCTGTTTTTGTTTTTGTCTTTGTCTTCTGTCTTTATGTCTTTGTCTTCTTTTATCCTTCCCTCCCAACCATCTTTGGCATGGGAGACTCTCCCTTCACTCCATTCGGTCATTCCCACATCAAATTCCCAGACCTCCCTTTTTCTTCCCCCAAACATTCCTGTAAGAACTCTTGATCATATACCTCTGCATTTCTCACATATTGCTGCTTTTCACAAAGGAAAGGACAGATGGAGGTGTTAGAAGGGAACTCAGAAATTACCTAAAACAATTCCCTTACTTGACAAACATGAGGTCCAGACAGATTCAGAATCTGTTCTCTGAGGTAATGGGGCCCTAAGCATATCTTTGGTTCCCCAGATAGATGACTAGGTGAGTTAATTCCCCCAAGGCTGATTGGGAAATCTAGAGTTGACATTATCAAAAATCTAGTCTCCCTCCTGTGGGTTGGTAGAATGGAGTCATAATCCTGGAACACATTCTCCTCTCCATCCCCTATCTTTAACCAAGGAGGAATTAATACAAAATAAAAGCTAAAAACAACCTATGTACATCCATTAAAAAACAAAACAAAACAAAACAGCACAATTCAGAAGAGTAAAACCCAATTTGTAATGTGTAAAGCTATGCACACACACACACACACACACACATATATATATATATATACATATATATATGAGACTAGTGGAAAATTTGTCCTCAGCAAAGCACAACTCCCTACCCCTAATTCTAATAATCAATCCTAAGAAAAGTCTGAGAATCTCACAGAATCAAGTTCCTATGAGGGTTCCTCATAGGTTCACACAGTAGGGCCAAGTTAGTGAGAGTTTCCATCTATCTTTCCTTTATATTACCTGAGAAATGTAAGCACAACCAACAAATCCCTGACCATTGGTTTACTTTAAACGTCATAAAAATTGGGACCAGGAGTGCAAATGTTCTGGTTTGGCCAAAGCTTCCTTCTTCCCCCCTCCCCTTCCCCCCAATTTGCTTGCCAGTGTTAGTGGTGATGGGGTCTCTCAAAGGTGGAGTGTAGGAGTCGTATCCTCTTTAGGACAAAATACCATGGCAATGATAAAAGATGCTGCTAATAGAGAGATTACTCCCTCACCATCAAACCAAGAATGGCAAGGTCTAATTCCTTTGTGTTTGTCTTTTTAAATTTTTTATTTTTTCTCCTTATTCTCTACCCTCTCCACTTGTTCCCTATTCTCTATGCCTGTCCCCTCCCCTGTCCACTTGTCACCTCCCCTTATTCTTTCCCCCTCCCCTTGTTCCTTCCCCTCTCCTTCTGTTCCCTCCCATCCCCTCCCCCCCATTCCCTACCCACTGTCTTTACTCTTCTTCATACCTCCATTACTAGCTTTTTTGGCCTCTTTTTCCCCCCTGGTAATGAGTTAGGCAACCTGTTCAAGCAACTTATTCAACCTGATGAGAGATGACACAGAGACTTTGATGAACTGGTTTTTGATGCATAGGATGGGATCTGGTGTACCTTAAGTTTTGGGCATGGGATGGGATCAAATTTTTAATTTGATTTAACTTCAGCAGCAAGAATGCTTAGAGAAGTGGTGGCATTGGACCTTGCTGTTAAATTTATTTTTTTTTTCTGGGAGGCTCCATGGGTCTTTTTCTGGCTTGTCAGCAGCCATAGTCACTCTCTTTGTTTATTTCTTGTCTGCTTTCTCCCTTTGAGTGTTTGTCTCATTGAAGTCTCTCTAAGCATAGCTATTCAGCTGGTTTTTGAGTCTACATTAGAGCACATTCCCTTTGGATAGGTGCTCTCATTGCTTCTTCAAGCAGGTGGATTGTTCCATGCTGCCTACCCCTCAGAACCAGTAGTCAAATGATACCACCTGAGGTCAGTGGTGCTGGGTTGAGCATTACTCTATGGGATAATTTGGAATGAATACCTAATTTCTTTTGCCAAAGATGTGAGTTGATTCAGTCAGCTCTGGTAGGTGGCATTTATAAACTTAGCACTGCCCCCACCATGCTTCTCCTTCCCAACCCTGATAAATAAGTAAATTAATCAATAGTATTTGAGTTGTTTAGACAACCCAGAGGAATAAGTGATTTCAGAAGGTCCCAGAGTGAGTTTTAAGTCTAATGAAGATCTAACATTTCACCAAAACATTTCAGCTTTATTTAAGTTGTATCTTTCCAAGGAGGAGGGCCAGGAAGGGGAGGGTGAGATGTAAGTAGGGGAAAAAGATTCAAAATTTAGAGCAAGGAACTCTTTAGAATAGGGGTTCAGCAGTCTATGGCAGGCATAACACTGCCACTACTGCCCTGCTAGGAGAGTCAGTACTCGAGTTCCCTCCCCTGGCACTACCCTCCATTCCCCAGAGAGGTTCCTATCTTTTGTACAATTGCCAACCCCAACCTAAAACACATCCCACTTTGCACTGGATTTAGATCTCCAGTTCTACAGCCTCTCTTTGCCTCATCTTGGACCTCTGAAGTATTAGTGGCTTAAAAGAACCAATGTGTTTTCCCCTCTCTAGTCCCCCTGACCACGCTTGAGTGGAGATGCTAACACACAGGGATGCAGCAGCAGGAAGGGAAGTGGCATGTCCCTCGGCCTCCCCAAGTGCATCCTCTTTTTACCTCTCATTCAGCCTCCTCTCCCTTCCTTCTTCCCTTCCATCCATAACAAAGCAATATTTCTCAAGGTGAGGATCCCCATCCTCCTTACCAACTCATTTCAACTTGTAGGATTTTCCTAAAGAGGCATTGGGCAATAGATGACTCTCACTTCCCACCCTCTCCAATTCCCCCAACCTTCCCATGGGGGCAGTAAGGGAAAATAGGCTTGTTGGTTTCTAATGCACTTTTCTGCTTACAATGGTCTATCTGTGCTTTTCTTCCTTCCTGCCCAGCTTTTGTTATTTAATGCCACATTTTAGCATGTTTTTAAATAAAAATGGATAATTTGAGTCAAAATTACAGCACAGTGTGTTCCCCACATGGCTTGATATTTCTTGACCTCTCTCTGAGTGCTAAGAATTCTCCCATAAGTGGTGGCCCCTATTCTCTGGGGAATTTCCTTCTTTTGGGTATCCTGTGTTTTCACTGAATTTAGTCAAGTATATATATGTTATTATGGAATTTCTTCTTCACAAGTGAAGATCAGATCTAACTTTACTGGTGGGCCTGTGGAGTTCAAACCAATTGGGCTGAACCCCAGAGCAGAACAGGAAAGCCTTGTCACTCTTTACAGAGTGTGGTGATCACATACACCTGGGGCAGACCAGCCATCCACACTGTGGACTGGGCCCTCTGCATGAAGAGCCTGGTCTTGTGGGGAGGATTCAGAGGGAGGAGGAGATACCATAGGGACCGTCTTTAGGAATGGAGTTGTCAGGTTGCTATTGTCATGACTCTGGTGGCCATCTCTTCTGTGCAAACTTCTTCACATCCCTGGGAAGTTGGGGGATGACGTCATGACTGCAGAGCAGTTTGGAGTAGGGCCATGAATATCCTCTGAGGCATTGGGAGATTTTTTTTTAAGGGCTTGTATTTTCAAGGCATAAGCACAACTTCCAGCTGTGCAAACCTCCATGCTTTAACACACAGTTTCATAGACTGCTGTGGCTGAAAAACATATCTCTTCTTGGTCAGTTTTCCAATGTGGAGCCTTTCTCCCCATTTCAGCAGGCTGGTCTCTGGACAGCTGATAAAAAAAAGCATCCATTTCTGGGCTGACACCTAGGGCTTTTCCACTAGATTAGCCTCTGCCTGTACTTCTGTTTTGCTAGCATAGCCTTTGAGAGCCTTGGGTTGTCTTCTACCATGATGAGGTATTTAAAGATGTTACCGGAGGAGTAGCAGATCATGATAAAAGCACCTACCAAAAAGCCTCAGTTCTGTCCTGCTTGAAGGTTCCTGAAGATGAAAAAGGGGTGCTAGGTGGATAAGAATTCAGAGAGCCCCCTTCATTTCTGTGTGTTTTTTAAGGAACTGCCTTGCAAACCCAGATTCAGATTAGATCATGGGGCAGGTAGTCCTGCTGCCTGATGGCCAGAAGGGCAGGACCCTCCAGTCTGATTTCTTCCAGGCTCTTTTGTACTCTTCATTCTGCCTCTGCATCTACCCTGGGGCTCCTATATGACCCTTGGTGCTCAGCTCTTTCTATGCAATTCCTACCTGAGCCTTTGTACTGGGGATTTTGTATCAGCTTGACTTACAGAAATAAATAATCTTAAACTAAAGAGATGTGTCTGTGCTCCCATTATCTTTTCTAATCCCTCTCAACATTTTGGACAAAACATGCATCCCATACTCCATGTCAGGGGGTGAGTTTAGTAGGTACATATTCCTCCCCACATAGTGTGACAAAGCTATATTCATATGTATGCATCCATATCCATATATATATATATATATATACCCATTTGTAGGTGTATAGTATACACAACCCTCCCTGCACCATAGCATGTGCCTACTTGGTATTTCAGAAGAAACCAGGTGGGACTAGATGATATCAAGCAAGAATTTCCATAAAATGGTCTAAGGTACTCTGCAATGGATATGTGATCAAACTGATATGGGGATCCCCTCCAAAGGTACAAATCCTAGCACATTCATTCCTTTCCAGCCTGTGAGGTTCTCCATATCTATTAGGTCTTATGACCTCATAGGTAAAAGGAAAGTTGAGTTATCCATCTGTTGGTATAAGGGGCACCATGTGTTACTTGGTTCAAATCACTGAGATTTCTGAAGACAGGGGATTTCATCTTTTTTTTTCTGTGTCCTCAGTACCTTACACATAGTAATAAATGTTAGAGTTGAATAAGATAGGAGGTTTTATGTGTGTTTAGGAGAGAAATTTGGGATCATTGAAAGTACTTTATAATATCAATAATAAACATTGACTCAAAATTTTTAAATAAAATCCTGTCAAACAGTCTTCATTCATTCTGATGAAGTGGGATTCATAGCAAGGATACAAGGAAATCAATTAACATGATCATATTATGAACAAAACACATCAAACCACACTATCATTGTAACAAAGGCAAAAAAACTTTTAACAATGTATGAACACTTATATGCTAAAAAGCCTATAAAATATAGGCATGAATGGTCTTTTTGTAAAAAGTATTTAATTTTTTTCCAGTTACATATAAAGAGAGTTTTCAATATTCATTTTCTTTCTTCTCCACTTTATTTAACTCTATTTTTTTTTGCATTCAAAGACAGTTTTCAACATTCATCCTTTTGGAAGCTTTTGAGTCCCATATTTCTCTACCACCTTCCCTTTTTTCCTCCCAACCCCATGGCAAGCAAACAATCTAGTATAAATTGTACATGAACAATTGTTCAATGTTCATTTTTTTTTTACAAGCCAATAGAGTTAAGTGGCTTGCCCAAGGCCACATAGCTAGGTAATTATTAAATGTCTGAGGCCAGATTTGAACTCAGGTACTCCTGACTCCAGGGCCATTGCTCTATCCACTGTGCCATCTAGACACCCCTCAATGTTCATTTTAAAAAAAAAGATTTTGAGTTGAAAATTTTTCTCCCTCTCCTCCCCCCCTTCCCCAAGATGGCAAACAATCAGATATAGATTATGTACATACAATCATGTTAAACATTTTACAATTAGTCATGTTGTGAAAGAATAAACAAAACAAAAGGGGAAAAACCAATAAAAAATGAAAATAGAATGCTTGGATCTGTGGTCAGACTCCATAGTTTTTTCTCTGGATATTGATGGCATTTTCCATCATTAGTCTTGAAATTGTCTTGTATCATTGTATTGCTGAGTAGAGCTAAGTTTATCACAGTTGATCATCGCACAGTATTTTCCTGGTTCTGCTCACTTCACTCAGTCTGAAGTCATAGGTCTTTCCAGGTTTTTCTGAAATCCACCTGCTCATCATTTCTTATAGTACAATAGTATTTCATTTTCATATACCACAACTTGTTCAGTCATTCCCCAATTGATGGGTATTCTCTTAATTTTTATTTCTTTGCCATCACAAAAAGAGCTGCTATAAACATTTTCTACATGTAGGTCCTTTGTCTTTTTTAATGATGGCTTTGGTATACTGAATGGTCCTTTTTTAATAACATAAAGCATTTATCTAAAACAAAAACAAGCATCACATAACAATGGGGATATACTAGAATCTTTTTCAATAAATACAGGTGTGAAGCAAATATGCCCACTCTCCTCACTATTATTTTATATAGTTCTGGAAATACTAGCAATAGTGATGAGATAAGAGAAAGAAGTTAAAGAAATAAAAATAAGCAAAGAGAAAATAAAACTTTCCATTTGGTGATAATATGAAAATCCTGGGGAATCAGCAAAAGGAGACAATCAACTAATAGAGATACTGGTTTCAGCAAAGTTGCAGGCTATAAAATCTATCCTCAAAAATCAATAGCATTTGTATATAAAAATAGCAAAACATAGGAAACAATAATAGGAAATATCATCCCAAATAACTTCAAAATACAAAAAATATTTGAAGATTAACCTCCTATAATACATAACAAAGATAGATTTAATTACAAAATGCCCCTTAAAGAAATAGAGAACAACCTAAATAGATGGAAGAATATTCAGTGCTAAAGACAAGTTTGCACCAATATAATAAAAATGACAGTACCACTAAAATTAATTTATACTTTTAATACTATTCTAATCAAATTACCAAGGGGGATTCCTTGTAAAATTTGATTAAAAAAACAATTCACTTAGAGAAATAAAAGAACTAGAATGTCAGTAGAAATGATAAAAAGGAGTAGGGACAAAGAAGGAATAACACATCTTAAACCTCAAACTACATTATAAATCAACAGTTATCAGAATTATTTGGTATTGTTAAAGGGAAGAGAGAGAAATCATTGGAACAAACTAGATCAGAAATAATAGATTGCAATAAAAGGGAAGCAAATTGCCTAGGGAAAAATTCTTCATTTGATTAAAAAAATACCCCATTAAGAAAACTGAAAAGCAGTCGGATACAAAATGAAGTAAACAGAACCAAGAGAGCAACATAATACAGTAACTACAACCATATAAATTGAATAATTGCATACCACAAAATCAACAGTAAATGTAACAAAAGTATAAAGATCCAGTTAGACTCAAATGAAGAGAGAGGAAAAGTTACCCCCTAACCTTCCCCTTTGTGGAGTAAGCCTTTGTAGAAAGTCCACAATTGTTAACACCTTGTCCATTTTTCCAATTTATTAATTACTCTGACTTTTTTCCCCCCCTTTCTCTAAAAAATACTATTTGTCATATGGGATGGCTGTCTTGAAGAGGAAGAGAAGAAGGAATACTTGGGATAACTATGATGAAAAACAAATCAACAATAAAGCCATTTTTTAAAAGTTATATTAATAATGTTATATTAATAAGCTATATTAATTCCCCAGAGGAAATCCAGTCTTCCTTCTAGCTAGTTCTGGTCCTGTCTCTTAATCCATCTTCAGTGCCTGTCTTTGATAAAGGATTGATAGATCAAGACCATAGGCTGCCTATTTCATAATCAGGGCAATATACTTTATCAATTTTTTTTCAATCAATTAGAGGTCAGTTAGTTTGTACTATATTTTGGAGTTTTTTAGCACAATATTATTCCCTTTATATTTGTAAAGAATACATATAAATGTTATCCACAAACATGAACAACTTGTGGGCATCACAATATTGAGAATCCTGCTTCCATTTAGAATGTACTGAATATCTTTTATGAACATATTTGTTAATCATATTTTTGTATCATACTTCACACCATAGTGATGATTTAAGGATGGTTTAGGAGAACTTTGTGGTTACAGTAAGGAATAATAATTTATGTTTAAAGTATGCAGACTTTGAGATTTAAAAGTCATTTTTCTCACAACAAACAACCCTCCCTAGTAAGTAGTAGAGATATCAATCCTATTTTATAGTTAAGGAAAGTAAAGTTCAAACAAATTAAACAATTTCCCTAAGATTATACAACTAGTAGGTGCTGGAGTCCCAAACTGAGTCTAGGGTCACTGTTTTTTCCCTTTCTTCATGCTCTCTATATTTCTGGGTTACTGTTGTTCCTAGATGCAAAATTTACATGTAGGCTGCTATTAATTGTGGCTATGGATGGAGAAAATAAAGAATCGGGGCTCTAGTCCCACCTAATTATTTATAGGAAACCAAGGCCCTCAGAGGTGAAATAACATTGCACAATCAGAATTCAAAACAAGAACCTGGGATGCCAAATACAAATGTTCTTTCTATTCCATCACACTTTTGTACATCATTCTAGGTCACCCTCTTAAAATGGAAGGTTTCAGTATAAAGAACATTAAGGTTTTTTTGGCTTGATCCTCCCTTTCTTATGTGACTGGGTTGGTGAATTCTCATAACATGGAATCTCAGAATAAAAAGACAACTTAAACCCCCTTGCTCCAATATTGGAATTTTTGCTATGATTATCCAGATACTGATAGAATATCTTTGGTGACAGAGTACTCACTGCCTCACAAAGTAACCTATTCCATTTAGGATTCTAACATATTGAATCAAAATCAATCTCACAACCATTACTCATTTTTGTTGTTGTTCAGCATGTCTGACTCTTTGTGACCCCAATGTAAAAATGAAAAGTTTGAAAGACATAAATTCTGAGTATTTAAACATTTTATTAATTATGGCTCCTGAATTATTGATAAAAGAATGGCATTTTGACTTTCTTTGGTAAATCAAAGGAATGTTGGGTGTTCCCAATGGGGTAATCAATTTTGATAGCTTAATAATTAGTGAAAGAATGAATATTCTAATAAGAGGAGGATCTGTTCTAAAGAAGAGCTGAGGAGGTGACTCTGATGTCACTCATAAAAAAGAGACTTATTTCAAATCAGATCACTCTACCTCCAGGGCAATCTATGTAAAAGAATCTATCCTCCACCCAAAGAATGAATGATGAAAGAAGGTGGGTTAGAAATTCCACCTAGAATAGATTCACCTTGTAAGTTCTCCTAATTGAGTGAGCTCCTACCCCAGATGGAAGGCAAATTTCCTGAGAATTTGGGCAACCTCATCTATCAGCAATACCCTTCAGATACTGGTTGAATAACCTATAAGGGATTGATTTCTGAATGAGGGAATAAAAAAGTGAAAAATCTTAATCTCAATAATTGTCTATTAATATGAAAGAAATTATCATCTCTCACCAATTTTGGGATTTTTTTTTAGGTTTTTGCAAGGCAAATGGAGTTAAGTGGCTTGCCCAAGGCCACACAGCTAGGTAATTATTAAGTGTCTGAGACTAGACTTGAATCCAGGTACTCCTGACTCCATGGCAGGTGCTTTATCCACTATGCCACCTAGCCGCCCCAATTTTGGGATTTTCCTGGCAGAGATTACTGAAGTTGTTTGCTATTTCTTTTTCCAGCTAATTTTACAGATGAGGAAACTGAAGCAAATAGGGTTAAAGTGACTCATGAGCCCAGAGTTACATAGTTAGTTTGAAGCCATATTTGAACTCAGGAAAATGAATCTTTTCTGGTCAAGTACCATCTAGCTGCTCCTGTGTTCATTTAATATATTTCTCCTCTCTGGAGTCATATAGGATAATTCTGATCCTTCTTCAAGATGAACATATTTCAAATAACTTTCTAAATAGAATTATCACGTATGCTACTTCCTGTCTTCTCTAGGCAAAGCATCCCAGATTTCCAAAGTCAATCCTCATGGTTTTCAGACTTATCAGCATCCCAGTCACCATTCTCTAGTTTATAACAATTTTGGGCCTCAGTTTCTTCATTTGTAAAATGGAGAAATTAGTCTAGATGATTCCTAAAGTTCTTTCAAGTTCTAAATCTATGGTTCTGTGACCAATTATTTCCTAAAATACAGCACCTAGAACTGAATACAATACTTAAATATGACAGGATCAGTCAACCTATTTGTCTTGTTTCATTAGCTGTAAAAAAAGGAGAATGGATTAGATATTGTTAAAGATATTGTCAAATTATTTATAGTTCTAAATTTCTATGAAATTCCCATTGCAAATATGATCTGGCTAGTCCAGAAGGCAGTGGGGAATAGGAGGTTCAGTAAAAGGGTCCTCGTTCTATGAGATATTTGTATAAGACATTGTATAAGACCTTCTTCCACTTGTTTAACCTTGAATGTGTTACTAAACTTCCCTCTGCTACAAATTCCTTTTGGTGCTTTGGAAATGTATATCAGCACTTCCATGGGTACATCCTTCACCAGATCATAAGCCACTTGTACCTTTTCATTCTGTGTGATTCTTGTCTGTCATTTCATAAACCTCTCAATGAGATCCCTTGAAAGTGCCAAGAGAAAAGATTGTTCCCAAAGGACTTGTTTCTTTGCTCTGGGTGAACAGTTCTAAAACAGTGTCATGCCTGAGTCCACAGAAAAGTCAGCCTCAGGAGTTTCAAAGGCAGTAGAAATGAACTTCCCATTCTCAACTATTTATGGAGCAGAACCCATTTCTCACCCTGGTCAAACAGACAAATTAATGTTGGTAGGTACTGAGAATGTGATTAGTTCATTGGGACCAAGGTCACCCCTATTGTGCTCATCTGGATGGATCATGGCAGATTGGAAATAAAGGGAGATATGGAGAAGTCCTCTTGAAAACCCTAGTGAAAAATCAGTTTTTCCTCACAGATTTACTCAATCCTTAGTAAATGTCTAAGAAGATCCAATGAACTAGATCTCATTTTTTTTTTGCAATATTGAGTTGAACTTGTCATAAAGCGTTCAAACATGATTGTTTGGGACTTCTCACAAGCCCTTATTATTTTCACTTACATCTCATGCTATGGGATTGTTTGTGGCCTTTGGGTACACTCTTCCTATGTGAAAAATATTAAGATCAAATAAAAACAATCCATTCTGACCTTGTCAGCATGGCTTCCCAATATTGATATCACTGCACAGTGTGGGTGATGGTGGTGGGCAGCACCAAAACACAAAACAGCCTCTTGCAAATATGTTTACATTTTCTCCCCGGATCACACAATCTGTTAGCATTCTTAGACACTCATGTTTGTCACTTCTCATCTTAAATCACTCCCTTTCTCTTTCCCATATATGGATTCACTTCTCTAATTCTTTCCTTTTGAAAAATACCCCCCATACCCACACATACACATCTCCATAACCACTAATACACCCACACCCTCAAAACATCAAAACACACACACACACACACACACACACACACACACACACCCCTGATTCCCATTCATGCTATTGCTCTCCTTCCCTCACACAATAGTTTTCCATGTTTCACAGGCATTGACCATGGTACTCTCAGAAGTGTTCTTTTCTTCCCTACATCCAGGATTTAATTTTTTCCTTCAAACCTTAAGCAGCAAGAAGGTATCCTGACATTTCCTAAACAGGGATACACAGAACATGATTGATAGCTTTTAGTCAGGTTCAGATCCTTCACAGTCTTGGGTACTGTAATATTCAAATACAGGGCAGCTAGGTGGTATAATGGATAGAGCACTAGCCTTCGAGTCAGGAGGATGGGTGTTTGAATCCAGTTCTCAGATGCTTGCCACTTACTAGTTGTGTGACCTTGGGCAAGTTGCTTAACCCTGATTGCCTTGAATCCAGAGCTGTCTCCAGTCATCCTAATTCACATCTGACCACTGGATCCAGAGAACTCTGGAGGAGAAAGTGAGGCTGGTGACTTAACGCAGCCTTCCTTATTCAAATCCAATTCACATCTTGTCATGTCACCACCTCTCTGTCTTCTTCAAAAATGAAGGAATAATATTAATATTGAAATAGTACTAGGCAATCCATCTTGTCTTTATCCATCATTTTGTGAAGTTAAGTTTTAAAGTCATCTGAGTTTGGAGAAGTCACAATGTTACTTCTTCCCTGCCCTTTTCTTTCTCTCCTCAGTGTCTACTGATTGCCTCCCAATCCCATCCAGCCCCACCTCATTCTCACTTAATTGTCTCCCTACAGATGTCCATTTCCAATAAGAAACCAGGTATCTTAATACTTTTCATCTTACATTTATTTCCTTCAAAATATATATTATATGAGGAAAACCCAAGGTGTTGGGGTCTTTGGCTACTGAGAACTCTGAATTAGGTTTTCTTTGCAACCCCATGTACTGCAAATAAATTGCCTATCTTGATGATACCCAGTTTTAAAATTTATCTGTAACTATGCATACCTGAAATATCTTTGCCAACAATTCCATATTCTGAGCAGATAAAATTATTGATCTTATTTTTCCTGAGTTTTCTGAAAAATAGAATGATCTTGTCACTTTTCTTTAAAATATCAAATGCAGTACCTAGGTTGATCCTTCTACAACTTAAAAAATGTCAACTAACTGCCAATCTGCCATCTTCTTAACCAATACCTACCTAAACTCCACTTCACCAGGAGAGTTCTGCAGGTCTCTGTGAGCTAATTGCAAGATGGTTTCAACCGTGTTGAATTGTTTACTATTAATATTAATAACAATAGCATATTCTTCACCATGAGTAATCAAATCAAAGGAAGATTCCTAGGGTATTGGATAATCTGTGGAAGAATTGTTGGAAAGATAATTTATACAGGTTATTCAGATAAGGACATGTATACAGGTTTTATAGAATGATTTAAATGTAATACTACTGAAAGGAGAGGAGAGGAAAGCAAATAACAATATATGTGAAGAAACTGATCCTCAAAGTTTACAGAACTAAATGACTACAACAAGTTATCACTAGGATAATACATTATGACCAAGTAGGATTTATCCCAGGAAAGCAGGGTTGGTTCAATATTAGGAAAACTGTTAGTATAATTTTATATCAATAACAAACCTATCAGAAATCATATAATATCAATAGATATTGAAAAAATCTTTTGACAAAATACAGCACCAATTCCTACTAAAAACACTAAAGAGCATAGCAATAAATGGCTTTTTTCCTTAGAATAATAAGCAGTATCTATCTGAAACCATCAACAAGCATTATATGCAATGGGGATAGGCTAGAGGCATTCCCAATAAGGTCAGGGGTGAAACAAGGATGTCCATTATCACCACTACTATACAATATCATATTAGAAATGTTAGCTTCAGCAATACTAGAAGAAAAAGAAATTGAAGGAATTAGAATTAGGAAGGAAGAGACAAAATTCTCACTCTTTGTAGATGACATGATGGTATACCTGGGGAATCCCAAAAAATCATCTAAAAAACTACTAGAAATAATTAGCAACTTTAGCAAAATATAAATATATAGAATATAAAATATACCCTCACAAATCCTCAACATTTCTATATATGACTAACAAGATGCAGCAGAAAGAGCTAGAAAGAGAAATCCCATTCAAAGTAACTTCAGACAATATAAAATACTTGGGAGTGTACCTGCCAAGTCAGACTCAGAAACTTTTTAAAAACAATTACAAAACACTTCTCGCACAAATAAAATCAGATTTAAAAAACTGGGCAAATATCAACTGTTCATGGATAGACCAAGCTAATATAATAAAAATGACAATTCTACCAAAATAAAACTACTTCTTTAGTTCCTGACCAATCAAAATTCCAAAAAATTACTTTAATTAGTTAGAAAAAATTATAAGTAAATTCATATGGAGAAATAAAAAGTCAAGGATTTCCAGGGATTTAATGAAAAATAGTGCAAAAGAAGGGGGGCCTATCCCTGCCAGACCTAAAATTATATTATAAAGCATCAGTCATCAAAACTTTCTGATATTGGCTAAGAAATAGAGCTGTGGATCAGTGGGATAGACTAGGTGCAGTAGCAGAAAATGATTATAGTAATCTGCTCTTTGATAAACCCAAAGAGTTCAGCTATTGGTATAAAAACTGTCTCTTAAATAAAAACTGTCAGGAAAATTGGAAGTTAGTGTGGAAGAAGCTTAGATTAGACCAACACCTCACACCCTATACCAAGATAAGATCCAAATGGATACAGGATTTAGACATAAAAAACAATATTATATGCAAACTAGGAGATCAAGGAATAATTTACCTTTCAGATCTATGGAAAGGGAAGGAGATTATGACCAAGAAAGAGATGGAGAACATTAAAAACAAACTAGATAATTTTGATTACATTAAATTAAAAAGTTTTTGCACAGACAAAAGCACTGTAACCAAGATCAAAAGAAATGTAGTAAATTGGGAAACAATTTTTACAACATTTCTGACAAATGACTCATTTCTAAAATATACAGAGAACTGAGTCAATTTTTTTTAAAAAACAAGCCATTCCCCAATTGACAAATGGTCAAAGGATATACAAAGGCAATTTACAGATGAGGAAATCAAAGTGATCCATAGTCATATGAAAAATTGCTCTAAATCACTAATTATCAGAGAAATTAAAATTAAAGCATATCTGAGATACAACCTCATACCTCTCAGACTGGCCAATATGACCAGAAAGGACAATGATCAATTGGAAAGGATGTGGGGAAATCTGGGACACTAATACATTGTTGGTGGAGCTGTGAACTTATACAACCTTTCTAGAGAGCAATTTGGAATTATACCCAAAGGGCAACAAAAATGTGCATACCTTTTGACCCAGCAATACCACTACTGGGTCTATACCCTGAAGAGATGATGAAAAAGGGAAAAAATATCACCTGTACAAAAATGTTCATAGCAGCTCTGTTTGTGGTGGCAAAGAAATGATAACTGAGGGAATGCCCATCAATTGGGGAATGGCTTAACAAACTGTGGTATATATATGATGGAACACTACTATTTTTCTATTAGAAACTAGGAGTGATGGGAATTCAGGAAAGCCTATAAGGATTTGCATGAACTGATATGAGTGAGATGAGCAGAACCAGAATAACATTGTACACCCTAACAGCAGCATGGGAGTGATGATCAACCCTATTGGACTTGCTCATTCTATCAGTGCAATAGTCAGGCACAATTTGGGGGTATCTGTGATGGAGAATACTATTTGTATCCAGAGAAAGAACTGTTGAACAAAGATCAAAGACTATTACCTTTAAATTAAAAAAAAAACCATTATCATATAATTTTGCTATCTCTTATACTTTATTTTTCTTCCTTAAGGATATGATTTCTCTCTCATCACATTCAACTTAGATCAATGTATACCATGGAAACAATGTAAAGACTAACAGACTGCCTTCTATGGAGGTGGGGGAGGGAAGCAAGATTAGGGGAAAAATTGTAAAATTTAAAATAAATAAATAAATAACTTTTAAAAAACTAATAAATCCTATTCTTGATTCAAAAAATGAACTGTAGTATTAAATTAGAATAGGGAGATAGGTACAGATAGAAGAGATAAGTGAGTAAAATTGAGAAGTCTCAGCAACAGAGTATATAGGAAAGGGAGAGGTAGAGGAAACAAATAAGAGAAGGAAAAAGAACATTTTGGACCTTAGTGACTAGAAAGATAAAATCTTCAGCCAAAATAGGGAAATTTTAAAGAAAGGCAGCTAGGAGCCCAAGTACTTTGTGGAACATCTAGAGTCAAGATTTTTACTTAAAATGTGGCTTTATACACAAGAAATTTAGCCCAAGATAAAAGTATTTTTTTAAAATTAAGATTGTTACCTATAGAATACAAGCTCCCTGTGATTAAAACTGTTACTTCTTTGTTTTTGTATCCTCAGTGCCTAGTACTAATAAGTCTTTTGGAAATTTTTGTTGAGTTAAATTTAATGATGTGGGAAAGTTTCTGATTTGATCACTATGTGAAATCACTGATTGACCTGAAATTCCTTCTACAAAATGTGACAAGTTTAACCTTCAAACATATTCATGAAATGTCAGCAGGAGATCTTGGTCAAACTCTATAAAGTTTCCCCCCATTCTGTTTCTATCAGACTATAAGATCTGGCAGGTAGAAAGATTCTGAGTATGAACCTAGCAAGGTGTCATTATTGTATCTGTCGTATCAGATATAGCCTAGCTAAGTGTGGAGAAGCTTATTGCCAAGAAGTTGGCCGCCATGTGATGATTTTTTTTTTTTCTCCACAGGAAGTCACAAAATCATGGAGGTTGGGTGGTCCATACCAATAGAGGGTCCACACTATTTGAGGGAGAGCAGTGATTTGGGTTCTTCCAGAAAAGCAGAACAAAAGTTCCTACTCTGCTCCAGCTCTCTAGTTTTACTGAGCCAAGCTCTTGGGGTGATTTTTCACACACTCAGGCATGATGGGAATTGAAACGAATGTACAGCAACAGTTCAACAATGTTATTAAGCCATACTGTTTCAATGAACCTCAAACACAATTTTATAACAGTTATAGCAAAAACAACTGCTCTGGTCTACAAAATTCACATCAGAAAATCCCTGCTGTACCACTATAGCCTAGTAAGTATAAAAATAATTTTTTTTAAAAGAAAAAAGAAAGAAAAAAGGGAAAAGTCATAAAGGGATTTCTATTCTTAGATTATCCCAAATAATCCCAGATGAACCACCAAAATAAAATCTACTCATCTCCAAAAATGTGGATGCCATGAAAGCTATCCCAGGTTCAAGGCACACTGATTCAGTATTTATTTAAAGCCACAACTTGAGTCTCAAATAATATTTTTCTTTTACTAAACCAAGTTTACATAGTTGACATATTAGCTTGAGAGGGGGGAAAAAGGCATTTAATCAAGCAATATAGCAATAAAATTAAGAAGAATCTCTCCTTAGTCTCCCCTCATCCCTGTCATTTGATTTTTGTTGTGCAGTCATGTCCAATTCTTCATGACCCCAGGAACCATAGCACACCAAATCTTTCTATTCTCCACTATTTCTTGAAATTTTTACCATTTATATAGAGGGAGACATATTTCTTCATTTCACTGGTTGGAGAAGGAAACTGTATAAATAGTCAAGTCAACTCATTATCCTAAGGTCAAATTCCAACTGGAACTACTTGCTTGTTTCTCTATTGTCTTGCAAGATGCTGGTGTCTTCTTTGGGTTATTGTCTTTACTGTGCTGCCATCTTCTGATCTATCATTATACTGCTATGTGCTGATTCTTTAATTTTCTCTGCTGCCATCTAATGATTCTTTGCTAACTTTTTACTGCTATGCAATTTCTCCATAGGGAATGGGGTCTTAGCTCTTTTAGCCCATAGTCTCAGAGGCTATTTCAGCTCTTTTGAGTCTGATCCACAGCCACAGCTACCTAGCCAGTCAGCAAAAGTTCTAGACTTAGACAGGCTAAACTGCTTTCTTTCTCCTTCCTGTCAGAATGTAATTTGAATTGTAGTGAGTACATTCCTTTTACCTCTAAAAATACCCCTTTTTTGCTAGATTGAGTCCATGAAATCACCCCAGGAATTTCACTTAGCAATAATGGAGGTATAAGATAGAGTAGCAATCTTTTTGACCTGTCTCCAAAAATCATTACTTTTTCTAACTGATATATTTATGAAATACCATTTACAACCAGGCCCCAATTTGTCTACTGAATAGGAAGATATATGACTACCAATTATTAGAGAAGTATAAATTAGACCTTAATGTCTTTGACATTTGAAGATCTTTAGTTTTAATATTTACATACAACACACACATACATACACACATTTGGGGGTTCAACATTAGTTCAAAATATTAAATTTCAATGTTTCAATAACTAGGTGTTATTTTTTCAATAGAAGGGAGAACAAAAACAGCATTCATACTCTTTGAATATCATTCCTTTATTATTGGTACCCCTATTCTGTGTAAAGCATCAGCTTATACCAGATATAGGTAGAAAAAAGAAGTAAATATTTTGAAAATATGTCTCTATATGGTAGTTTAAGGCACAGCATCAGTTCATAAAGCAAATTGTTACAATTGAAATCCAGGGTCATCAGATTTTTGGAGCATTTTTGGCATTAGTTTCGTTGGGCTATTTTATGTTCACTTTTTCTTAGACACAGGTGAATCACCTGGAATTTATACATATACACGTGCTATAGTGTATATATATATATATATATATATATATATATATATATATGTATGTAAACATATATATCAATACATGCACTTACATATCCATGATGGGGAGATTTTCCTGCTTATTCTCCCAAAGCACAATCCATAACACAAAACTTTTCCAGTTGGGTAGAATTTTTCATTGCTCTGGGGAAAGGATTGAGCAAGGGAATGCAAAGAAGACACATAGAGACAGATGGATTGAAAGGTATTCTGCAGTTCATTCTTGAAATAACTAATGGGGAAGCAGGGTGGGTATTGGATTTAGAGGCACTGAAAGGATGAGTTGAAAATGACATTCCAGTAAAATAGCTCACCCTTAGGAACAGATTCCTAGGTCACAACTCTGTTGCATGGTGTCTTTTGACTCAGAAGGTCAAAGTTTGTGGGCTGAAGGGGTGTGAACAAGAGGGTTTCTGAGAATACTCTTGAGTTCCAAGGCAAGTGGGGCCCAATATTCATGTTCAACAGGTGAAATCTACCATCTACCATTTTTGTCCCCTGGCAAACAACAGTGGTGGCAACATATTGAACTTCTTTACTACCTACCAAGATAAAACCAACAAAAGTTACAGTCCTTTGCAGTGAGTGGCAGGAAGGGCTCAGGGCAGACATAAATCATAGAGTTGGAAGACTTAGAAGTCATCAGATACCAGATGCAGAGACTAAGACCCAGCGAGGTTACAAAACTTGCCCAAGTTCACACAACTGTCAAGTATCTGAGACATGATTTGAAGCCTCATTTTTGCCTACCTCAAGTCCAGTGCTTTATCCATTATATCTTTAGACTCATAATACAACTAATGTTGAGTATTATGAGAGGAACTAAGGAAGTCAGTTCTTCTGGACTTTGGTAAATAAAGCCACCAGACTTCTAGCTCTCAGGCCCACTAGGGTAATTGTCATATGCATTGATTTTAGGAGGATGGTTAGATAGAAAAGCTTAAGGCAAGGGTAGAAGTTCCTACAGGCTCAAGAGAGGCAATTATTAAATTTTCAGGGAGCATATGTACCTTGGGAAATGGTAAATGTTAAAAATCAGGGCTTGATTTATTGTTTTGTTGATTGTCTAGACTAAAGAAAGTGATAGAAAAAATTATGCAGACTAAACCTAAAAATGTGTCATGTTTACTTTTTTTTTCAGAGAGCTGGTTGTTAAATATTTACCAGTTTGTTTTGAGTGAGAGTCTTTTATGGTAAAACAGATTTTCTTCTTATCTAAGAGAAACTGTTCCTATGATTTCCCTTCCAATTGTCCATCAAATTCCTATGATCAAAGTCTATGGTGAAGATACTCTTTTCTGAATAGCCTATACCCTCCTGCTTTCTCTTCTTGTTACCCAGGGAAGCATCAAAGCTAAGAATTATGACTATGGTCTTTGATACAGTGGGTCATGGGATGGGGGGCAAGAAAAACACAGAAACTTTTCTCATCATTTTTGAACTTTACAAGGAATAGTCTTGGTCAAAGACAATGAAATTTAGATTTATGATATATGGGGGATTACTGAGTGGAAGGGATTTATGGACTCATCTGATCTGGTCCCCTCACTTCACAGATAAGGCCACTGAGGACCAGAGAGATGAAATGATTTGCTCATGGTCACACAGTAGCAAAGGTAGGACTCAGTCTCTATTCTCTCTCAGCAACATGTAGCTATCTCCCTCATTGCTATATTTCCTGGTCATTTCTCTATAGAGTCCTTGGGTAGAAGCATTATATAGAAGAAAGAATACAAGGCTTGGAATCAAAGAACCTGGGTTCAAATGATTCTTTTGCTACTTGCTACCCATGTAAGTCTGATTTAATTGCTTGATTTCCCTGGGTCTAAGTTTGCTAAATTGTAGGATGAAGAATGTTTCTAAGGTCTGTTCTAGTACAGTTGATAGTCCCAGAGTGGGTAGATCATGGGAGAAGCAATAAAGGGCATCTAGGGCCATAAGAGAAAGTTTACTCAGAAAAATTAGCTCCATCATAAACTAACCACAGATAATAGAAAGTTGATTAAGTTGAGAACTTCCTCTGGCAAGTCTTTGGTGGTAGGATCTGGTTTCTACTCATCTTGCTTTATAAACCCAATAGCCTGGGTGAAAACTCATGGAGGTCATGGACAGATGGACCTACCAAAGATCACAATATTCCTACTTTTGGGTGTCTACACCTACCTCTATGCTGTATTTCCTGGGGAAGGTAATAGCATTTGTATAATGATGTTCCTTTTAGGAATACCTTGTGATATTTTTCTCTAATGTTGATAAATGTTGGGACTGTATCTCTTAGAGGGGAAATTATAGTATCTTAGTGGTGAAATGGATGAATTCAGAGAAACCTGGTAGGGCTGGTATGAACTGATACAGTGAAATAAACAGAACCAAAAGAACAATTTATGCAAAAGCAACAATATAAAGACAACTTCAAAAGACTGAAGATCAATGTAACAACCAATTATTATTATGGAAGATTGATAATGACGTGTTACCCACCTAATGACAGAGAGGTAATAACCTAATGAAGAAGTAAATGATGCATGGCTTTTTGGACATTGTCAAGGTGGGAATTTGTTTGGTTTGACTATGAACACTTAGTAGAAGGCTTTTTATTTTTCCTCTTTTACATGTAAAAACTAGGAGGGAAAGGAAAAAGTAAAGGCTTACTACTAATAAAAAAAATAAAATAAAAATGAAAAGAAAGCTTAGGGGGAATCACATATTGCAAATATTAGTCATGTGACAACAAGCAAGGGGAGCTTCTTACAAAGCCCCATATTCCAAAGTTATGAGAGGCCAGAGATTCAGACTCTCATTTTGGCTCCACCAGGAGTTTATTTACTACCAAAGGCAAAGCTCAAAGGTCAATCTCCCTCCATGGGTTGAAGAAAGTTCTCTCTTCTGCCAGGGTTTTTGGAAGCCTGAGTCCTATAGGAAGAAGGGAGGTTGCAGGTTGTATGAAGACATATTTTCAGGCACTTCAAAGGGATCAGGGCCATTGTCATGCTGACACTAAGCAGAAGAAGAATCCACGGCTCCAGCAAAGAAAAAACTGAAAAGTAATATTGGAAGTTTTGTAGACTAGGGTTTGAGAGCCTTTCTTTCCAGAAGGACGATGATATATTCAACCTTTAGTAGGACTGTAGCTGGATCCGCCCATATAAGAAGCAGGTGAGAACCATCCCACATATCTGCCAGAGAGAAAGGGGGGTAAAAAAGAAAAGGAGAAATTAGAACTCCATGACATTTCTGGCTATAGATCTGTTTAGCCATATGGCATGCCTCCTCTCACAGCTCCTTCATCTTTAATGATCATAAGCAATCATGTTTAAGAGGCTTCACTATAGTTCTCTTAAAATTTTTTTTTTTAGGTTTTTGCAAAGCAAATGGGCTTAAGTGGTTTGCCCAAGGCCACACAGCTAGGTAATTATTAAGTGTCTGAGACCGGATTTGGACCCAGGTACTCCTGACTCCAGGGCTGGTGCTTTATCCACTGCGCCACCTAGCCACCCCCCTTTAAGAATTTTTTCACTGTGACTGTATTTTTTTTTTCACTTCACATCAACAAAGTTTAAAACAAAGTTAAGGAAAATGGAAACTTCTTGAGGAGAGGAATTTTTTTTGTGTTTGCATCAAAACGCATTGTATCATGGGTACATGACTGCTACACAGTTAGCTCTGAATAAATGTTTGATATTCTTTATTGTTGGGTCATGCTTGACTCCTTATGAATCCATTTAGAGTTTTCTTGGCAAGGATACTAGAATAGTTCTCCAACTCATTGTACAGATGGGGTAACTGAGACAAATAGGTTTAAGGGACTTGTCCAAGATTGCTTAGCTAGTAAATGTTTAAGGTTAGATTTGAACTCATGAAGATGAATCTTCTTGATTCCCAGTCTAGTGCTTTATTAGCTTTACTGCTTAGTTGGTTCTTGCCCAATCCCTATACACCAGAGGGGAAATATATTCAGAGAGAAGTAGTTTTGTTTTGCTTTTTCCCGGCTCACATAGCAAGCTTTGGTCCCGGGAACCAAATCCAAGCCTATCTAGATAGGGACATATAGTTTTAGCCATAAGAAGTTGCAGAAAGCAAAGGATCTGCTCCCAATTCCAAAGAACAGTTGTGAACTTTGGAAAAAATCACTTTATCTCTGTAAGGTCAGTTATTCCATCTGCAAAATGAGAGTAATTTTACTGCTTCTCATCTACACCCTCACCCCCCCCTCTATTTTTTCTAAGGATGCCAGGGGGATGAATGATCAAAATGAGAGGAAAAAAATAATTCAGTCTAGAAGTTCAAGATGGCATCATGATTGGGATTAAAATTTTTAAAAAATTACACATTCTTGATTGTCACCTGAATGAAAAGAAATATAGACATGCCCATCTCACTGACAGTCACAGATGGTCTCAGGATATGAGAGATGGGTTAGGGTCAGGGTCACAGCCACAGAGGAAAAAGCATGGGAATGCAATCCTAGGGATTGCTGGGCAGCTGGGAACAACACCTGATATGGAAAATGTCTCTGGCTCTTGGATTTGCTGCTGATGGTGTTGGGTTTTCATGCATGCCAATCTATTCTCATCTTTTAAATTCTGAAATTCCCTTATCTCATCACAACCTGTTATCATTCCATCTCTCATCTCTCTCTTTCTCTCTCTCTCTCTCTCAACTTACTATTTTTCCTCTCAAGTTTTCCACTCTTCCCAGTTTTTCTATTATTTTCAAAGGTACCACCATCCTCTCATCACCCAAATTTGCTCTCAAAGCCCCCATAAACAGTTTATGTCATGTTGATTCTCCCTTCATAACATCTCTTATTTATGCTCTTTTCTCTCTTCTGATATTGCCAATGCCCTGGTACACATCCTTTTCACCTCATAATAGGACTATTGCAGTGACTTTCTGTTTGGTCTCCTTGCTTCATGTCTCTTCCCACTCTAGTTCAACCTCCACTCCTCTGTCCAATTGATCTCCCTAAAGTAGAGATCTGACCATGTCACCTCCCTACTCAGTAAATTCCACTGAATTCCTGTCATCAATAGGATCAAACAGAAAATGCTTGAAAAGACCTCCAAACCCTAGCTCTCTCCTACCTTTTCTCCCTTCTAAATTTTACATAATCTTTCCTGTTTCTCAAACAACTCTCCATCTCCCAATCAGGACATTTATAGGGCTTCATATGTCTGGAATTCTATCTCTCCTTCACTTCTTTTCTTCTCCATTTTCCTTACTAAAGGAAAGGACTAAAGTCCTCACTAAAACTTTACCTTTCCCAATTCCCCTTAATACTAGTGCTTTTCCTCTGTTGATTGCTCCAATTTATCCTGTATATATCTTGTTCATACATAGTTGATTGCATGCTGTCTCTCCTATCAGACTGTGAAGTCCTTGAGAGCTAGGATTATTTTGGGGGTGGGGTGGGGTGGGAGTGGGAGTGGAGGATGGGAAGGGAGGGAGGAGGCTTTCTCTATATACAGAATTCAGCACTAGATAGGCCTGTGAACTCTCTGCTATCGGGAATTATTGAATGAAAAAACTACCAGTTGGTATCTTCTCTTAACAGCTTAGTTTTAAAATATTTTCTAGAGTACTGAGAGGTGCAGGAATAATGCCTGGGTCATGTGGTCAGTCTGTGTCAGAGGTGAGATCATCCTGGTCCCTAGTACAGGTACAGGGCTCAGCACAATGTCTACCCAACTCAGCTATTCCTTGCAACTCTGATGCCACAGGAGCACCCCAAGTGGAGATGCCCAATCCATTCGTACAATTCCCTGTACAACAGTGACTCTTCTCTAGGCATAAACTAGAAGCAAAAGGGAACTATTTCAAACTGTGCCTGACCAGGAATTCCTTCCACAACACTGTGTACAAGAGGGTGTCCCATCTCTTTTGGAAAGACTTCATTGAAGAGGAATTCCTCACTTCCAGAGGCAGTCCATTTCCATTGTTGGACAGTTCTAAGCATTTTGAATTTTTTTCTCAAATCAAGTCTAATCTACCTTCTGAAATATCTGACTTTTTAAAATGAATCAGTGCTGGCTAGTATAGTATTCATATAACTGCTCACATATCATCTGCTCTCTAATATCTTTTATAATTTTCCAGGGATTGGCATCAGGGTGGGGAAGTGGTCCTTGATGTGTGGAATACATTCCTTGCTCACCTCTACCACACCTAAATGCCTCATTTTCTCAAGTTCTATCTCCTACCTGGTATCTTTCTGGATCCTCTGAAGTTGAAAATGTCCTCCCTCTCTTCCTTTTTAAATTACTTTGTATATGTGGGCACTTCACTTTGGAAGTGGAGGAAGTTAGAACCTGTGATTTCATCTGTGTAGGGAATGCTCATGCAACTCTTTCTCAAAGGTAGAAATTCTTTCCTCTATTGCAAATCACTAAGTTATCTGTAACTTAGAAGTTTTAAAAAATTGCTTGGGGCTCTGAAGAGGTATAAGACTTGCCCATGCCCCTGGAGGGGATAGTTTCTCCCTCTGTGATGATAGAGTCAAGGAGAAATTGAGTAACAGAACAAGAATCAGAAAGATGCTAAAGTGGGATGGGATCTTAGCAAGAATGCATCTGGGCAGAATTTAGTCCCATCTTCTTGATAAGATTGGTATTTCTCTATCTACCACACCACACTGCCTTTTGTAATTTTGTTCATGCTTTGTGTCTCCTTTATGTGCTTTTGTATTCTTCTAGTAAGACTATAAGATCCTTGAAGACAAGGATTGCCTTCCCTAAGTACAGTGGTTGTTTAATAAATATTTATTGCCCAAATCTTTGTAATCCATTTGGGGTTTTCTTGGCAAGATATTGGAGTGGTTTGCCATTTTCTTCTCTTGCTCACTTTACAAAGGAGAAACAGAGGCAAAAAGGGTGGAGTCTTGCCCAGTTACACAGCTAGTAAGTGTGTCTGAGGCCAGATTTAAAGTTAGGAAGGTAAGTCTCCTGATTGTAGGCCTGGCACTCTATACACTTTACACCTAGTTACCCACCATTATATCCACTGGGTCATCTAGCTGCCCCTAAATCAAAAGAAGGGGTAACTTATTGTCTGTTCATTTGATTTAGTAGAAAGAAATGTTGCCTTTCTAGTCACCCATTCATACTCAAGATCATTTAGGACTTGTAAGATGACAAAAGAAACAATCCTATTCAGTGTCCCTCTGATAACAAACATCAGGTAAAGCCTAAAAATAGAAAGTATATACTTGCCAAAGGTATTTCCCACTATGATGGAAGGGATCCAAGGTCAAATCCCTTTTAAAAGGAGGGATTCTGTGTAGCTGGTGAAGTCATTCAGGTGCTGACCTTCTTGGTAGAGAATGTTTTCTCACCTGGAAATGTCCTTTATCAATAAAATCATAAGTATAGCCACATCCTAATTATTGTCTTAAGATAGAAATTGAAGTTGGGACAGCTGAGCATAGTGTAGTAGAATTAGCTCTGTAGTCAGGGGACCTGTTCCTAAAGTCTAATGATCTCTCTGGGCTTTAATTTACTAATTTTTAAATTGAGAAGCTTGGCTTAGATGTTGTCTGAGGTCTCTTCCATCTTAAGTTCTATGTAAAATTCTGGACAAAAGATGACACAGGTGAAGGGTATTCTCTCCAGATGCTTTCTGTTAGAAATTCAGGAAAGTTGAGATGGTTTTCATTAACCAGTAGAGGGCAACACAACCTGAGATTCTGGGAAAGAATAGGTGGGGGGAAAAAAATAAGAACAGAGGAATCCTAATGGGATTCTAGTCTTATTTGGCAGTAGAGTTCTTCCAGAAGTTCGGGGCATTTTTATGGTGGTTTAATGGAAATCTACCTAATTTTTTTATGATATTTTTATTAAAGATATTATTTGAGTTTTACAATTTTTCCCCCAATCTTACTTCCCACCCCCACAGAAAGCAATCTGTCAGTCTTTACTTTGTTTCCATGTTGTACATTGATCCAAACTGTGATGAGAGAGAAATCATATCATTAAGGAAGAGACAAAAAGTCTAAGAGATAACAAGATCAGACAATAAGATATCTTGAAATCTACCTATTTTTGAAGGTGGAAAAAGGAGGATCAAAAATCTGAGTCCCCCCAGGAAAATCACTTTGATATTTGGGGGCCTCAGTTTCCTCATTTGTAAAAAAACTAACATAGTTTACATTTAAATCTATTGTTGTCACTTATAGTCGTGTTTTTGTGACTCAATTTATGGTTTTCTTGGCAGAGATACTGGAGTGGCTTGTGATTTCCTTCTCTAACTCATTTTACAAATGGTGAAATTGAGGCAAACAGGGTCAATTGACTTGCCCAGGGTAATGCAGCTAGTAAATGTCTGAGGCTGGAGTCCTCTTCACTCCAGAGCTGGTGCTTTATCCACCACACTATCAAGATGCTCTGATCTTAAGACTTGAAGAGATATTGAAAATCTGATTTATGCCAATTTCACTCATACCCATTCAGACTTAATTTAATTTAACCATCAAGGTGCTGGACTACTCTCAGTGTGGGGAATGTGGGAGCTACTGAGCAGCCTTAGTGAGTTTTGTAGATTCCTTGGAATCTAGGCTGAGCTTGGGAATTGGTGGCTGCCTCAGAGAGAATCCCTTTTTCTGTTCCTGATCATACTACTGACAAGGAGGGACAGAATCTAGTCAGCAAGTGAGGAAGAGCCTGAGCCTTAGGGAGATGTGTGTGGGGTGTTAACTTGGATTAATGCTTCTCAGACAGGGCAGTCCTGCTTGCTTGGTACCTGGGGAAAGGACAGCATGGATTCAGAGGCAACAGGGTATGACAGAAAGCCTCCAGATAGGGAAATTGGAAAATTTGTTTAATGTCATCATAGATCTAGAATTATAAAAAACCCGAGAAAACTATAAAGCCCAATTTCCTCATTTCACACTTGAGGAAACTTAGTCACTGAAAGGTTAAATGTCATAAGTCATAAAGGAAGTAAAAAATAGAGTGTAGACTTGAACTAAGATCTTTTGATTCTAGATCTAGTTATCTTTCCATTATACCACATTGTCTTTATTCTCTTTATTTTTCTCTCAATTTTTTCTTCCTCCTCCCTTCATAACCTTGAATGCAGTAGGAAGAGCTTAGAAGCATCCCATTTAGATTCATAAGGACCTAATTTACTTGTGCTTCCTGGAACAGCCCACTTTTTTGTAAATCAATTTTCTGTCATCCCATTTTTTTCTCTAGCTTTTCTTCAAGCCATCTGAATCCTTCTGTGGGGAATACCATTCTTATTTTCTGGAATGCTAAAGAATCAGTGTCCATTATTTCAAATCCTACCTAGCTCTAAGAATCTAAAGGAAATTGGCAAGTGGTCCAAAATTGTTACTATCCACAGAGGTGAAAGGAATATCTTTTCATTTTCTAATTTGGGGGTGTCAGGCCAGGGCAACCCTCGGTCATGTTACAATGGGATAGACTTACCTGAAGACAAGCAACTCCAATCCCAACAGCTCCCATAAGTAGGAGGTGATTGGCCAGAAAATGTTCTAATTTGGTGATACAGCCACCCTGTGAGGGAAACAAAAGGAAAGTGTTCACCAGTAGGGGAAAGGCCTAAGGGGAAGGGAGTAACACTAGTTTAGGAATGGGGAAAGATATCAAGAATTTGGAAATTCACAGGGGTCATTGTGGTATAGTAGATAAATCACTACTAGTCTTGAAACCAAAAGACTTGAGTTCAAATTCTAACTCCAATATTTATTAGCAGTGTGATTCTGGGCAAATTACTTAATCTAGGCCTCTGTTTTGTTATTTAAAAAAAGCAGAATAATAATATTTTCACTGACTATCCCAAAAAATTGTGTGGAAAGTCCTTTGTAAATCTTAGTCACATAAGTCCAAAGGGGCAAACTTATGAGCAATCCTCTGCTGGTCCCAAGGTCAGTCCAAATCTCAGGTATGAGGGTGGGTTTTTGAGGAGGATGAAGTTAATAAGTTTCTTTTTTTTTTTTTTAAGGTTTATGCAAGGTAATGGGGTTAAGTGGCTTGCCCAAGGCCACACAGCTAGATAATTATTAAGTGTCTGAGACCGGATTTGAACCCAGCTACTCCTGACTCCAGGGCTGGTGGTTTATCTACTGTGCCACTTAGCCACCCCTGCTGCACCACCTAGCCACCCCTTAAATTTCTTTTTTTAATGTTATTTTATTTTAATTTATTTTTTTAAATTGCATGCAAAGGTAGTTTTAACATTCTCCTTTTTTGTAAGCTTTTGAGTCCCACATTTTTCTACCTCTATCCTTTTGCTCCCCTCTTCCCATAACATCAAGTAATCCAATATAGGTTACACATGTACAATCATATTTAACATATTTCATATTAGTCACGTTGTACAAGTAGAATTAGAAAAAGCATGAGGAAAAAATATAAAACAAGTTTTTAAAAGTAATCATAGTATTTTGCTCTGCATTATCCATGGTTTTTTTTCCCTAGATGTGAATAGTGTTTTCCATTGCCCTTGATTACTGAACTTCACTCTCCTCCCTTGCTTTTCCCTCCCTTCCATTTCTAATGAAGGGGAGTACTGTCTTGGGTCTCCTACTTACCTCTACTTTATATATGTTAGAAGGGTGGGCCCGCTGACCACAGAGGACCACAACTGTCTTACAACAGCTATCAGGCACCTTACGGCCCTCAGCTTCTGGAGACTGGATGTAGATGCTGAACTCCCAGTCTGCTGAACTGTTGCTGCCACAGCACCTGAACTAGGGGGCAGAGAGCACAACTTGAAAGCATTGCAATGGTGGGAGGTACACTTGCAAGAGAGCCCCTACCAATAAACCCCTAGTGAGGTAGCTAGCCAGGAGACACAGAGGAATAGGAGGATGACATTTTAAAATGACTTTTAGAATATTTGTAATATCATGATTATTTTATCCTGTGGAATATTGGTATTATTTTGTATTAAATCAAATTATATTTCAAGGGGCTAGAAGAGGGGAGGTGGAGGCTCCCTTAAATCTTTCCATCACCCCTGCCCCATGTGAATTTAGAGAACCTGCAGGCAAAAGATCCAAGGTAGGTGAGTTAATTAGCAAGCCAGAAAATATAGGAAAAAAGAGTAGGCAGATACCTTGGGTATAACACTATTTAGTGGCACAGTATTTTCGTTATGGTCTTAGAACATTTTCCTTGTTCACCTGGTTCTATAGTAGGACAACCAGTTCATGTTTCTGATCACTATCCATAAATTTTCAGAGATCTAGATCAGGAGTTCTTAATCCTTTTTTTTGTCATAGACCCTATTAGTTGACTAATGGATCTATGAATTTCTTCTCAGAATCATGTTATAAAATTCATAAAATAAGATAAAAATTACAAAGGAAACTATATTGAAAAATTGTTATCAAAGTTCTAGAAAATAAGTTCACAGACCCTCAGGTTAACAGCCCATGATTGTCGAGGGTCCATAGCATACTGAACAAAGCCTTGTGGAAAATTAAAGGAGGACACAGCCAAACGTTATATAGAATGAGAGGAAATAAGAGAGTTTATCCTACATGGATGCGAGCACAAAATTTTGGAAATCCAGAAGTGATGCTTTAAAAAAATGTAAGAAAGAGACCTGAAAAAAAGAGGGAAATGTTGAAGAAATAGAAGAATTGTAACAGAGGGAAAAAGAAAGAGAAAGAACCACTTGATAATGGAGCAGTGACAAAGAGTGGTTCAATCAACTAAGGAGTCCTTAATAAGCTCCTGAGGCATTGTGATAGGCATTGGAGATACAAAAATAAACAAAAAAACAAACAAAAGAAAAATCTCTTCTCTCGAGGAACTGCCATTTTTATCAGGTAGGTTCTTCCCTAAAAGGACAAAGCTAGACTCTCAGAGGATGAGACAGCTATTGTCCTCCAGGGAAAACTGATGGAGACTCACAGGCCCTGACAGGAAAGATAGCATAACAACCACCACAAAAACAATAACAACAAACAGCTGACATCTAAATCCTGATTTATGATTTGCAAAGAGCAAATGTCTCCATTTTTGGAAAGAGGGAAGAGGGTGGTTCCTGCCAACTAAAGGCCAGTGATCTTTATTCTAATTCATGCCATTAAACATTTAGAAAAGAAAGCAGTGAAAAAGAACCAGCATGACTCTATAACTCTAGTTAGGACTGGTCATGCAAGTTCAAGCTTCATTTTCTTTTCTGACGAGGTTAATTGACTAGTGGATAGGAGAATGCCTTAAAAGGTATTTGAAAAAAGTTTCTCATGCTATTCTTTTGGAAAAGATGAAAAATTATAAGATTAATTGATGATGGCCAGGTGAATTAGAAAGTGGTTTAAGGACTGGGCTCAAAGAACAGTCATGAATAGCTTTGTGTCTTCTTGGAAGAAGGACTCTGGTGGAGTGTTCTAGAGATCTGTGTATGGCTTTGTGCTATATCTCATTTTTCTCAATGACATTGATAAAGGCATAGATGAAATATTATAAAATTTTCATACATCACAAAGCTTGGGGGGATAACTACATACTATATGATGTATTTAAGATTCAAAAAATCTTAGGCTAGGAAAGTTAGGATGTATCTAATAAGATAAAATAGTAATTTAATAAAATGAAATCATATAGTGTGATAAAATTCAATAGGAACAAATGTAGAGTTTCACACTTGGATTAAAAAAAATTAACTTCAGAAGTATAAGATAAGGAGTGGCTAGATGGCAGGGTGGATAGAGCACTGGCCCTGGAGTCAGGAGTACCTGAGTTCAAATTTTGCCTCAGACACTTAATAATTACCTAGCTGTGTGGCCTTGGGCAAGTCACTTAACCCCATTGCCTTGCAAAAAAAACCCCCAAAAAACTGAAAAAAAGAAGTATAAGATGGAGAGGTGTGACTATATAACAATTTGTCTTATCTATTCTTCTTTTTTCCCTCTGTAGTAACAGAATCTCAGGGGGCCTTAGAAGCATTCTAGTCCAATAAGTAATTGTACAGGAATTTTCTACAAGTTAACCACAGCACATGAGTCATCAAGAATACCTTTTGAGGTAATCCATTCTATTTTCCAGACAAGTTCTTATTATGACATTTTAGCGTTCATTCTTTCTTTGTAAATTCTACCTATTTTTCTTAGTGCTTCACTATTGTAATAGTTTAGCCAAAAGGCACTCAAAGTTTTGTTTGGGAGGAGGTATTGAGTGGAAAAAGAATGTAAATGAGATGTCATCAAAAGTAGAATTGACAAGACTTGTCAGTTGGTTGTGAATTTAGGTTGTGAACCTGAGTGACTTGATGAATGGTTGTGCTCTCAATAGAAATAGAGAAGTCTGGAAGAGAGCAAGAACAATTCTAATCACCCTTTCACCTGAGAATGCTTTGGCTACCTGAAGACAGCTATAATTCTCTGCTTAAGTCTTCTTTTATCTAAGCTAAACATTTCCAGTTCCCTCAAACAATATTCATGACAAAGTCTCCAATTCTCTCCCCATCCTGACTTCCCTACTCAGGAAGCTCTGAAGCTTATTCCTCCTAAAACATTAGGAACTGAAAACAATACTTCAGAAGTGATCTTATGAGGACAGAATATAGCTGTATATAAAATCATCACTTCCTTTTTTTTTTTAGGGTTTTTTTTTTAGGTTTTTGCAAGGCAAATGGGGTTAAGTGGCTTGCCCAAGGCCACACAGCTAGGTAATTATTAAGTGTCTAAGACTGCATTTGAACCCAGGTACTCCTGACTCCAAGGGCCGGTGCTTTATGCACTAATCACTTCCTTTTTTTATGAACACTGTGGTTGTCTTAATGAAATATAAGATTATTTTAGCTTTTTTGTCATACATATTGCACTGTTGACTCATATTGAACTAAATTCTTATTAGTGAGAATAATGAATCCTGTGAAGTGGTTGCATTATTTGAATTCATATTGCATATTTACATTAGGCTCAAACCAATTGCCATATTTTAAATAATTATAACTTCATATAGAGCAGATTTGAATATGTACAACCACTTCACAAAATTCATTATTCCAACTAATTGGGACCTAGCTTTAATGGCCCACAAAAGACTCTCCCCCACTTTTTATTCAAATGAAAAAATAATTTTCATATTTAGTCACTTTCCATATACTTCTGAAATAGATTTTTTCTGTACAAAAAGCATATGACTTTACATTTATCTTTTGTTAAAATTCATCCTATTAGACTTGAGACACCATTATACTCTATTAAGATCTTTTCAGTGCCTGAATGTATCTATCCTTCAGAATGTTATTCATCTCTTTCCCATTTATGTTATTTGCAAACCAATTCTCATGTTATAGTCTCCTGCCCTCTCATCACTCGGATCCTCTACTTTTAAAAAAAATTATTTATTTGGTTTTTGTAAGGCAATGGGGTTAAGTGCCTTGCCCAAGGTCACACAGCTAGGTAATTATTAAGTGTCTGAAGCTGGATTTGAACTCAGGTCCTCCGGACTCCAGGGTTAGTGCTGATCCTCTACCTTTTGAAAATTCTCCCTTTATTAATGTCCTTCCTAAAAAGTGGCAACTTGAAAGGAATACAAAGCTCCAAAGATGGTTGGACTAGAGAAAGAAACAATAGAGCATCCATTTGGTAGCAGATACTATGCCCTGTTAAAAACAACTTAAAATCAAATTAAGGGAAAGAATGCTATAGGGCAGTGATTCTCAAATGATTTGATCTCCAGGTCCCTTTAAAATCTTTTAAAAAATTTATTTATTTATTTACTTATTTAAGGCAATGGGGTTAAGTGATTTGCTCAAGGTCACAGCTAGGCAATTATTAAGTGTTGGAGTCTGGGTTTGAACTCAGAGCCTCCTGACTCCAGAGCCGGTGCTCTATCCACTGCACCACCTAGCTGCCCCTCTCTTTACACTTAAAAATTATTGAGGCCCCCCTCCTCCAAAGAGCTTTTGTTTATATGGATTATATCTATTGTTATTTACTGAACTTAGAAATTAAAATATCTTTGCATTATTATGAAAATAATTTTGACTGCATTGAAAGGGTCTTGGGGATCCTTGGAAGTCCACAGACCACACTTTGAGAACTACTCTCATAGTGTATAGTGAACTGACTCAGGAAAACTTGTGATCAAAATATGCCTGACAATTTAGCCATACAACTATTAACAGCAACTCCATACCTTTGACAAATTTTTATTACTATACATTCTAGTATAATTGATGGTCATATACATGGAGAGATTTTTTTGTTATCTCTACACTATGGGAATTATTTGTACCCAAGAGGGAGATCATTTGATTACTGCTCCAAAAACAGGCAAATGCCTTTGTAAAGTAAAAATAATTTTTATTAAGTAAGAATACTTATTAACTGAATCAGTCAATCTGAATTGAGTATGAATAGGAGAGGCTTGGCCACTCTCTAAAGAATTTATAGAAAAGGGATGAACTATTTCAGAACCAGATAGAGAATCAGAAGAACTGTGAGGGAAGGGGAAGTATCTGGGTCATCCCAAACTGAGCCAAGAATCTGTAGCTCCTGAACAACCAACAAAGGGTGAAAGAGAGGGCAGGACTGAGCTGTAGATGAAAAAAGAGAAACCATATTGAAGGCTCTGCAGATTTCTCAGAGCAGAAGAGATACTATGGACTGATGCCACCATTAAACCCACTTACAAGGACTGAAATCCTGGGGAAAAAATAAAACTTAATTTTTCCTCTGACTTCCCCTTCCTTGTCTACCCACAGAAACTTTAATATAATTTGTTGTTTTGTTACCAGAACATCTCCAGTAACCTGATTTTTGCCTCAATTACAAAGAGAATAGGAATTAACTAGATGCAGATATAAATGTAAATTTATGCAGAGAATTCAACCTCTGCCTAAATATTAGGAATTTTCCTCACTGAAGGCCTGGAGAGATTGTGATTAAATTGATAACTTTTATTTTAAAATGAACTTCTTAAAGTCTCAGAGGAAGGAAGCATGTGGATCATGAGACCTAGACATAAAATGAGTTAATTATCAAAACATGGTGTTATGCAATGGAAACATAGGTCCAGATATAAAAAAATTGGGACAATATTTTCTCCTTTCTAGTTCTTTGGCACTGTGTGTACCCTCTATGGTCCTTTAAAGATCATTAACAATGTCTCAGTAATTATATCTGCTGGTTCTGTAAAAACCTTTTGAATTGTACTCATTGAGGGCAGCCTTATTTTTTGGAAGGTGAACTTTGACTTTTGTCCTGTCCTTGGACTTGGATGACTCAAAAAGAGAGAGTGAGGTTGAAAATTTTGCATAGCTCTGCTTCATTACAATATAATTCACACTCAAGTCAAGACATCACTCATGATGTCATTAGTCTTTTTCAAAAACAACAGGGGCAGCTAGGTGGTTCAGTGGATAGAACACCGGCCCTGGAGTCAGGAGTATCTGAGTTCAAATCCAGCGTCAGACACTTAATAATTATCTAGGTGTGTGGCCTTGGGCAAGCCACTTAACCCTGTTGCCTTGCAAAAACCTTAAAAAACAAAAACAAAAAAACCAACCCCTCCAAAAAACAAAGGACAAACAACAATTACAGTTTTGGACCAGTCATATGATTTTTTTGGTATGGGAAGCTACAAGTGAAGAAGTTCCCTCTTCTAGAGCAAATTAGCACCATTTTTGACATTCTCGTCTGAAAGAGTTAACTTGGAACACTAAGAACTCAAGTGACTCACCCAGGATAGTCAAGAAAGTCAAATTCTTACCCAGGAGTTTATATGTGTTAGAGTGAAACTTGAATCCATGCCTTCTTGACTTTAAGGCCAGTGCTCCATCCACTATACTTAGCACAGGCATAATACCTAGGTGGTTTGCTTCTGCTTCTTATCCCCATCTGACATCTCCCTGGCATTATCCCTCCTCCTTTAGTGCAGATACTGATAAAGAAATGACTCTTGTTCTTGCTCAGGTCAATCCCTCTACATGTAGTTTTATATCCCCTCCCATCTTTTCCAGAAGATTATCTCTACTTTGATCAACCCTCTCTAATTTTTTAATCTCTTCCTGTGACTTAGTTACATATACTCTGTCCCTTATAAAAAAATCCAAAAAACAACCCTCCCACAAAACCCTAGAAAACAAGTTTTCCCATCTTTAAAAAAATAAGCACCCCCCAACCCCTATTAAACCCTACCATGTTGGCTATCACCTATCATCTTTCCTTTCCATTTTCAGGCAAACTCCTGCAAAAAACCATCTATATTCATTGTTTCTATTTCTTCTTTTCTAAGCTCTCTTGAATCTGGTTCTCAAATCTCATCATGCATTTGAAACATTTTCCCAAAGATTCCATTTTTAAAAATCACTCCATTAAAAGGATTTTTTTTCTCAACTTCCATCCTTCTTAACTTGCCTACAACTTTTGATATTGCTAATCATTTTTTCTTTGATGGCATCTCCTAGATTTTTGTAATCCTACTCTATTGCTCCTCCTCTTTACCTGTCTGAATATCTCCTTGCCTGATCTTCCCTGTCATATTCACTAAGAATGTTTATCAAAACTATGTCTTGGGCCCTCTTTTCTTTGTTCTATACTCTCTAACTTGGTGTGACCTCAGCAACTTTCAAAGTTTCAATTATTAACTCTAATAATATTCTATAATTAAGGCAATAGGATCCTGTTCCTCTGCCCTTCCCACTTTACCTAGTTCAAATTGTTGACTTTTGTACTTTTTTTCTTTTAATTATCTCTTCATAATCTACCCTCTAAAGCTGGTTTGCTCTCCTTATGACTCCCTCCTCCTTCTTAATCTCTTTTCTTCTTTCTCATTTCCCTACTTGTTTCCCTGGTGAATTTTATGTAAACACTTCTGATCTCTACAAAGAATTATCTTTCTTGATTTCTCTTGCATTCTGTGTTTCTATTCTATTTCTGTTCTAAAGACTTGCATCTAGAAAGATTCTTTTATTTTATTTTATTTTATTTTTTTAGATTTTTCAAGGAAATGGGGTTAAATGGCTTGCCCAAGGTAATTATTAAATGTCTGAGGCTGGATTTGAACTCAGGTACTCCTGACTCCAGGGCCAGTGCTCTATCCACTGCGCCACATTATTTTAAGATTTTTTTAGAGTAAGTTATTATTGTTTATAAGTCTTTTCCTTTTGGAATATTATATTCTAAGATTTTACTTCTTTAAAGTAGTTACAATTGATAACTTTCTAATTGATTGTTTATAGCAAGTTGGAAGTTCAAGATTTTGGCAGTAACATTTTTTTGGGGGGGGAAGTGATAAGTGGATTCTTTCTATTTTTTCATGTTGACCTCTAGTTATAATAGATTTGTGTAGTTTTCTTTTGATTTCTTGAAATATGACTTCTAAGTATTTTTGTCAAGATTTTCAGAGAATACAGTGGTTCATAAATTATCTTTATCTGAACCACTTTCCAAGTCAGTTCTTTTTAATAGTTGATCTTTTCTATATTTTAGTCTTTTGACTTTTTTCTAATGTTTCTTATATCTCATGAAATCATGGAATTATGTTTGTTAAATTTCATTTTTTCAAGGAGTGAAGTTCCTTGGATAAGCTTTTCTGCATTGTGCTTTAAATTTTGCTTTCTTCCCCCCCTCCCCAAAGAGCTGTAATTCCATTTATTTTTCCTCTTGCTTAATTTTTTTCAGACACCATTGGAGTCCTAATGACCAGTTCATTTTTTTTCTCTCTGAGGTCCTACTTGTACTTATTGTGGAGTTACCTCTTCTAGATTTCCCTTTTGGTTGTCTCTAATTCAATAGTACTTCTTAACTGTATTTGGAGTTACCTTTTATTTACTTATCCCTCCTGCCTCAGCCTCTGGATTGAGGTTTTGTGCCAGAGTTAGTTTCTACCCTCACTTATGGTCTTAGATGGAGAAGGAATACCCTATTTGGTCCTATTTTTGCTCAATGATCTGGAGTTCTGCTGCTATAGTTCTGAATGATTTGAATGGGATAAGGCTCCAGTCACTGACACAATCCCTGGCTTCTGCTCTCAGAAGCTCAAAGAAGGCTCAGCCCATCTCTATCTCCTTCTACACACTTCCCAATCTCAAGTTGACTTTGTCCTCTGATACACTTAAGTTTCTCTTCTAGAAGAAATGCAAACATGCGCTCGGTACATATATAACAGCTATTTGGCTATAGCAAATTTTTTATATCTTTCATCCTTGCAGAAAGTGAATTCTCAGGTTCCTATTAATCTTGTTGGAAGCTCTTGTAGATTTCTTTGGTAGTGAGCTGTTGCTATAAACTGCCTGATCTTCTCCTGGGTGCTTCTAAGGAAGACTTTATTTATAGCTGTCTTTTGCTGAGCTGTTCATGGGTATTTAATTGGCCATTAGTCACATCCTGCCAATGATCCAATGCAAACAGAAGCTGAGCACAGCTTGTAGTTAGAAGAGGATTTATAGATATTCATCATTGAGGATTGTACCTCTTCCAGCCCCTTCTGCTCTCCCACTATATTCAATTTCTAGGTTTTCTCTGCTTTTTTTTGTTCTTTCTTTTCTCTTTATTCTTCATAAATGGGCATCTACCTACTGTATTGGGGAAAAAAGATTCCAACAATCTCAAAATCACAGTATTTTACAACAAACATAAGTCTTGTCTATAACTCAATTCATACAGTTTTTTTCCTTCCAAACTGTAAGCTGTGTTCCCAAATTAGCAAGGACAAATTTACTACAGGTGAGTCCTGTACTACAAGATTGCCACAAATGAGAAAAAAGTCCAATAAGAGGGGTTTCCCAGGAAAAAAGATTTCTGGAGTTGGATTATCTTGAATATGGGATTCTCTTTTGCATAGCTAGTTTCATTTTTTTCCCAGGGGAGTTCAGGAGGTAAAATATGTAGAATAGTTTTAGAGACTGAATAAATTCGAGGAACAGATTTGGAGCTAAGAAAGGGAGAGGCATCTTACGTCTTGCTGCAGTTGGTCCACGGAATATGTGATCTCTTTTGCTCTGGGTTGGCCATAGTTTTCGATCAGAGTCTGGTTCAAATGCTGTTTTAGCTCCTCACTTAGCTGAGAGAGAGAGAGAGAGAGAGAGAGAGAGAGAGAGAGAGAGAGAGAGAGAGAGAGAGAGAGTAGAATTAGATTAGAATGAGAAAGTATAATTCATGCACCACATACTTTTAAAAACTTTCATGTATTTCTATCCTCTGCTTAAGTTTATGGTCATACACCTTATGATGAGTTGATTAGCAATGAGTGGAAATGAGCAATGAGAGGAAAAATAAATGGAATTAGAGCTCTTTGGGGGGGGGAAGAAATAGCTTAAAAGCAAAATGCAGAAAAGCTTATCCAAGGAATTTCATTTCTTGTTACTGATTAGACTATAGTTGTCTTAGTTTTCCCAGGGATGTAACCCAATTTCCTATTGACAGACCCCAACTCCTTACCTTAGTTTTCAGTGATCTTCATCTAATCATAACCCACCTACTCTGGAGGAAAGAGTGAAGCTGATGACTTTGCACAGCTCTGCCTCTCTGAAATCCAATTCTTCTTCTTCTTCCTTCTTCTCCTCATTCTGACTTTCATTGAATGGCCAAAAATGGGCCTAATCCAAGTCTCTGTAGCTTATTGCTTATGTTTTGAAGGCATAGAATGAGTCTAAATATCAAAAACTGATATATTTGGGATATTAAATTAGGCCAATATGGCCTCAGACAAATTGAAACCTAGGAAAGACCTTAATTTAGAAAGGCCAAAGCAACCCACTGTATCCTGGGCCATTGCCAGGTGTCTTGACTTTTATCTTGTCACTGGACTCAGTTCTGAAGGAGAGATCGAGGCTGAAAACTTTGCATACTTAAGTCAAGACATCACATTTGTGATGTCAATATTCCTCTTTAGGAATGAAGGATAAATAGCATCAGCAACCTTCTTAGTCTTATTTCATACAACTTTTATTTTTACAGCCAAGATGATAGAATCATTGGCTCTTAAAAATGGATTATGCTTGCTAACCTTTGTCTCTATCTGTGATCACTCCTCACTTATCTGAATCCTATATATGTTTCAAAACTTGGTTTGAAATTTCTTTTTCCATGAAGGTTTTCCTGACTACCCAAGCCATCACAGTTCTCTCCCATATCTAATTTCCTATAATACTTATTGCCCACCTTATTGATGGATTTTTATAGCAGAGAAAAAACCCTTATCACTTATAACCATCCATATCACTGATCAGGAAACTGAAGCACAGAGAGATGAAGTGACCTGCTCAAAATAATACAAGTTGCAAATCTGGGGTTCACTAAATATAGGGTTGTTCCTACTACAACACTGCTTGGAATTTCCATTATCTTCAATTTAGATGTTTCCCTCTAAATTTATTGGATATCTTTGAAGAGAAGCTAGATGACAATGTATCGGCACAATGCAGCGGGCATTTCTGTTCAGGTATTGGTTGTTCTGAATGATGTCTGAGTTCTCTTCCTTTTTAAGTCTTTGATCATAAATTTTTAGAGGGTAAGGGACTTGATATTTTTCTTTGAGTTCCCTATAACAGTCACAGTTTCTTGCACATAGAAGACACTTATTAAATATTGAGTTATTAATTAGTTTCTTAAATCATTGACTAATTTATTGACCCTAGGGTTGAAAGGAAAATAAATTCATCCTCTGGCTTTAGGTAAGAATTGCCCCATAATTTTCTCAGAATATGTCTTTGACCTTTCTGTCTGATATAGCTAACCTGCAAGTTCAAGCCTCATACCTTTTGACTGGATTAGTGCAATAACCTCTTGTTTGGTCTCTCTTTATCCAGCATCATCTCTTTCTAATCCCTCCTCTTCATAGCTGCCAAAATGCTTTTCTTAAAACAAAAGTCTGACCTTGTCATTTAATAAATTCCAGGTCTTCTAGTTCTCTTTGGCATTTAAAATTCATCACAACCTGGCTCCAGTCCACCTCTCTGGGCTTATTATACTTTACTGCCCCTCATAAGCTGTCTGCTCTTGCCAAACCAGTCTTCTTGCTTCTCTTTCCACATGACATTCTATCTGCCTATCTCCATGACTTTGAGCAGGCTGCCTCTCATTCCTGGCTCTTAGAATTCCTAATTCTTAGCAAAGGTCAGCTTAAGTCCCACCTCCTACATGAGGAGGTTTCTTGTGCCACCATATGCTGGGACATCCTGTTCCATTCCCTTGCCTTTATTTGATTTATGTTTTTTTTTTTTTGGTAGGGAGGGAACTGCTTTTTTATCTTTATATTCTTAGATTAATATTTGGGACACCATAAGCACTTAACAAATGATTGTGGATTGATTTCTTCTTAAGAATCTTTGCTAGGAATACAAAGATCCAAAACAATTCCAAAAGACTCAAAATGGAAAAATGCTACCTACACCTAGAAAAAGAACTGATAGCTTTGAATGACTATCAGAGCTAGTATTTTCACTTTTGTGTACGTGTGCTTTTTTCCTTTTGGTCTGTTTCTGCTTTCACAAGATGACTAAATGGAAATATGATTTATATGATTACACATTTATAATCTATATCAATTGTTTACTGTTTTAAGAAGGGGAGAGGAGAGAGGGAAAATTTGGAATTCAGAATTTTTTAAAAATGTTAAAAATTGTTTTTATATATATAATTGGAAAAATAAAATACTATTAAATGGAAAAAAAAGAATTTTTGCTAAGGTGAAATGACCAAGGAGAATGAACTTCAGTCAGAGAAGTATGTCAAAGGTATAGGGACACTTGGGGACTGGCAACCTCTCTGTCTCTTTATCTCCTTTCTGTCCCCTTTTATTCCCTCTCCCTGACTATTCACAGTAACATTTAAAGATGACACCTCAGAGGAAGATCATAGAGGCAGAAAACTGGTCTACTCACCTTTTGGTAGTAAAGATGGGCAAGAACTCCGGCCACCAGCTCAATGAGAAAGATGACAAGCAACAGGCAGAAATACTAGGAATAAAAAGAGAATACAATCATTTGAGTTGGACTGAAGAGGATGGGGGTGTTAGAAACTAGACTGGGAAAAGTAGTTGGTTGCTTGCACCAACAGGATTGCTCTCAAACATGAAATAGGTGGCTTTCATTATTTAAAGAGCTATTATGTAGAAAAAGATCATAGATTTATTCTGTTGGCCCTAGAGGGCAGAAGTAGATCAATGGATGGAAATAATAAAGAACCAGATTTTGACATAATGTAAGGTATCTTCCTAACAAAAATGAATTCCACCTAAGGTAGTGAGGTTCCTGGTGCTAAGGTGTTCAAGAAAAATTCCTCAAGGACCTCTTGTTGGGAATGTTGCATAAATTAAAGGGCAACTATTTGCACTCAAGTCCAAGTTAGTAGCTAGTTAGGTATTGACTTGGAATCAGGAGGTTGTTGTTGAGTTGTTTCTTAACTCTGTGACCTGATTTGGACTTTTCTTGGCAAAGATACTGGAGTAATTTGCACTTCCTTCTCCAGTTCATTTTACAGAGGAGAAAGCTGAGGCAAACAGGGTGAAGTGATATGCCCAAGGTCACATAGCTAGTAAGATGAGTCTTCCTGGGTCCAAGATCAGTGTGGTACCTAGCTGCCCAGATTCAAGTATACTTGAGTTCAAATTCTGCCTCACACACTTATTAGTTCTATGTGACTTTAAGCAAGTCACTTAACTGATACCAGCCTCAGTTTCCCATTCTGTAAAATGGAAATAATAGCACCTACATCACAAGGATGTAAAAATCAAATGCAATTATAAATGGAAAACACTTTGTAAACCTTAAAGATTTATATAAATGCTAGCTGCTATTGTTATTATATTCATGATTCATGTGGGGTTGGCCTAAATGATCTCAGAGATCACTTTCAATTAAATCATTGTAATATCCTTTACCTAATACTGTGATGGCCAAACCCTTTTCCCAAGTCTTTTACAATCTGGATGGATCATGTGTAGTAAATACTATACTTTTATGTGAAGAAGTTTTGACCTGTTGCCGGTAGAAATAGCTTAGTGAACTAGTAGCCTAGAGACTGGTCTGACCTGTTCAGTGGAGACCACTCTAGTCAGAGAAAAAGTGTCACTATGCCAACACCTCCCATTCATGTCATACCAATAAATTAGTAATATTTCTCTTTCTGATTTACCTCAAGGATCTGGTTGTGAGATTAGAAAAGGATTCTGCTTGATTCAGGTGTTTCTCATGAAAAAGGTGACTATGGGGCAGCTGTGAGGCACAGTGGATAGAGCACTGATCCTAGAGTCAAGAAGACCTGAGTTCAAATCCTGTCTCTGATACTTAAAATTTGCCTAGCTTTGTGACCTTGGACAAGTCACTTAACCCCATTGACTTAAATAAATAACATTTTAAAAAAGAAAAAAAGGTGACTATTCCTCTTTTCTTTTCTTGACAATCTCTCAGTTATCTCAACAGATCCCATGAATTCAATTGTAATCTACACTACTTTTTGGATATCTTGAATTGGCTATTCCATAGGGATCTCAAATTACAACATGTGTTAAACTGTATTATCTTTCCCCATACATTGACCCATCCTCCTCACCTCCCTGTTTTTGTTATGAGCACTATTATCATTCTAACCATCTAGTTTCACAATCTAGAAGTCATTCTCAGTGCTTCACTCTCATTTATCCTCCCATTGTCAAACAATTGTCAGGTGTAGTTGATTTTACTATCAGAATATCTTTAGCCCTGTTTCTACGTTTGTATTACAACTACCCTAGGTCAGACCCTTGATACCTCTCACCCAGACTATCATAGTAACTTTCCAGTTGTCTCTCTTCAACCAATTTTTACCCACTCCAGTACATCTGCATCATGGTTGCCAAACTACTATTTGTAAGGCAGAATTTCTTCCATTTCCTTAGGATAAAATATGAAATTACTTGGTATTTAAAGCATTTCATAACCTCACTCTAGCTGATTTTTTCATGTTTATTATGCATTACTCTCACTCACGCTATATTCCAGACAAACTGGCTATGTGTTCTCCAACTTTACCTCTTATCTCTATGCTTCTGCACTTGGTTGCCCTCTACTGTATCATCTCTAATTCTTGGAACCACCAACTGTCTTCCATACTCACCTCAAAAAGCTACCTTTTAAAAAGAATCCTTTTACTGATTCCCCTAGGTGCTAATCTCCCCTTTCATCATTGTGTTCTCTATTTTGCAAATATAGTTCTACTAATCTCTTCTAAATTCTCTAATTTTCATTCCTTCCCCTGCTCATTGATAAGGCAAGATATACAAAACCCTTGAAAGTATAAAGTCACTAAAAAATGTATCCATTAACATGTAGAATGTAAGCTTCTTGAGGGCAGAGACTTTTTGGTCTTTAACCTCCAGAACCTAATTTAGTGCCAGCCAGAGTAAGCAATTAATTCTTGGTTGACCGATTGATTAGTTCTACTGACCCCAAGAGAAGTTCTGAAGAGCTCATCTTGCCCTCCCCACCACACTCCCCCTCCCTCATTTCATCTCTCTTTTGGAAGTTGGCTCTTGCTCAGTCTCTGGAGGTGGGTATAATTTAACATCTGCTGGGTTGGCTCCATGGTACTTTAACAACAGTGATTAGATTAGAATGTTTTGCCTCATTAACGTGTTGATTTTCAGGCTTTACAGTGGTAGCACACCTGTGAGTCCTACAAAGTGGAATGTGCCATTAGAATAGACAGATGAGGGTAGTTGTCTACATCAAGTGTAGGATATTGGCCATGAGGAGGGTGAAGTCTCTGGATATTCTTAGATCCTTCCCCTTCTATTGACCCTCAGTGCAAAGTTAGATTCCAATCCTGAACCTGATTTCTCATTGATCTGGGAATTGTGAGTTAATGGACCCACCCCATTCTGGTTTCTAGGAAAAATACCAGCTATAGCTGATGTTGAAGGGTATGTTTATGGGGGTGGGGAAGATGAGTAGTGGAAAAGAAAAAAATAGAGCAGCCTATATCTTGATTTAGTGGCAGGCTAAATTAGTACATGCCAGCTTTTTAAAGGCATATTCTGAGGAATCACACAGGCTGTCAGACCTGAGCTGAGTTGTCAGAAGTTGGGAGATCTCAAAAAAGAAGAAATAAATTGCCAAAGGATATTCTTTTCCTCTAGCTTCCTCCTCCTTCCACCTAACAAGTTCTGATGGATAAAAACACCTTGGGAGAAAAGCCAGTGCCTGACTCCTCAAAAGTAGATGAGGATAACTGGGGGCTTTTCCAGTAGGTGCCACTAATGATAAATATTACTTCATTGGATTGTGATAAAGGACTCCCAGTCACTGGACTCCCAGATGAAATAGTTAAGGGTGATTCTGAAAGGAAAAGTGTAAAAAGTTGATTTATATGCTGTTTATACTGTAGTGATTTTGAAGGTTGCGAGCAGGGTGATGACAAGGAACTGAATCACTACTGTTTTTGAGCTTTAAAAAACCTCAAGGATCTAGGGGACAAGTTTTTCTTTATTCCAAACAATTTACATTTATAGATTCTATTTATATATATTACAGTTGTTTGATACTAGTGCCTGGGATGGCAAGAGAAGCGGCTCAATGATGTAAGACCCTTGGTCTAATTGGGTATCTTCAAGCAAAGGCTGGATGACTATTTGTTGGATGTGATGCAGAAGGGAATCATGTTCAGTATAATCTGGAATAATTGACTTCTAAGAGTCCTTTGTTGAATATAGAACTAATCCCCAATTTTAACTATCTTTATGAATTGCAAACCACTTAGTTTTTTAAAAAATTACCTAATGAGCTCATTTAAGCCACCACTCTATATTTAATTGTAATTGTGCAAGACCATATCTATGAGATTTTCTTCGATTTTTCTTTTCTTTTTTTATTTCTTTTTTAGTTTTTGCAAGGCAGTGGGGGTTAAGTGGCTTGCCCAAGGCCACACAGCTAGGTAATTATTATGTGTCTGAGGCTGAATTTGAACTCAGGTACTCCTGACTCCAGGGCCGGTGCTCTATCCACTGCGCCACCTAGCCACCCACGATTTTTAAATAAAATCAATTTTATTTTATTTTTAGCTCCTAATTCTCCCTCTCTCGCATTCCCTCCTCTACACATTGAAAAGGCAAGAAATACAAAAGCTATTACAAATATGAAGTCACTCAAAACAAATTTCTGTATTAGCCATGTTCCCTACTCTTCCCTCCCCTCTCTCCCCCCAAAAAAAACAAGCAAAGGAAAAAAATTGTGCTGCAATCTATACTCTGAGTCCATCAGTTCTTTATTTGGAGGTGGAGAGTAATTTTTTATGAAGAGCCCTTTGAAATTTTGGGTGGGTTATTGTGTTAATCAGAGTTATTAAGGATTTTATAGAAGATTATCTTTACAATATTTTTGTTAATTTGTAAGTCATTTTCCTGTTTCTGCTCACTTCACTTTGTATCAGTTCTTATATCTTCCCAAGTTTTTCTGAAACTGTGTGTGTATATATAGATATGCAGAGTTATTATTAGATTGTTTTTAATCACACTTTTGTTTAACAGCATAAGGAGTTTTATGAAAGAGCTTTTGTCAAAGTGCATTCTCTGCGACTAAATACTCTTAAAGAGTTTCCTAGGTACACTGAGAGTGATTTGCCCAAGGTCACACCAGGTTGGAACAGCTAAATGGCTTATGGGATAGAGTGTTGGGCCTGGAGTCAAGAAGACTCATCTTTTTGAGTTCCGATCTGACCTCAGATACTTACTAGCTGTGTGCCCATGGGTAAGTCACTTTGCCTTATCTTCTTGTCTGTTTTGCCTTATTTTCTTGTCTGTAAAATGAACTGGCTAAGGAAATGGCAAACCAGTCCAGCATCCTTGCCAAGAAAATCCCAAAAGGGGTTACAAAGAGTTGGACAGAACTGAACAACAATAACATGTCAGAAATAGGACTTAAATCCTTGTTCATTGTTTGAGTTTTGTTTTCTCTGGTGAATGTAAATAACAATTGTTTCTGATCTGGCCAGAAACTCTTGAGGGTATTCCCTTCTCAGACTGATTCTTTGTGAAGACAAATTAGACCATCTTTTGCCACAATTCTTGTCTAGGCTTAATTACTGAATGGGTGTTATCTCAGACAAACTGAGACCTGGGAAGAACCTTCAGCTTAAAAAAGGTCAAGGATCCCCATTGCATCTGGTGTAAGTGCCAGTCAATCTGACCTATGTTTTGCTACTGAACTCCGATGATGATGGAGGAGAGAACATTGGCTTGATGACACAACCCTGCCTCACTTAAATCCAATTCACTTGCAAGTCAAGATATCACCCTTTTGATGCCATTGATTCTATTTGAGAATGAAGGGCAAATAATAACAAGGACTTGAACCTGGGTGGTCTTGACCTTTAAATCAGCTCTCTAGCCATGACACAATAGTGATAAAATTACCCATGTTGCAAATGGATTATGAAATTTATGTTAAACCTTTTTTATTTAAATAAATCTCCTTTGTTCACTTTGATTTCCATTGCTCTTTTCGACTTTAAAACTCTATTATAATTCTCTTAATGGGAATTTGATTCTAAGCCACCCTAAGTTTTTCTATCAGCTAAATATGGAAAAAATTTGAGTCACTATTCATACCAACATATTTGTTTACAAAAAACTAGTGAAGAAGAACAAATATGAAACATCAAAAATTTATCTGAACTTAAGCTGATCCTGCACTAATATATCTCCTTCACTTGGAATGCCTGGTGGAAAATATTTTGTTTATAGTGATGGATTTAAAAACAAAGCTTCCAAGCAAATCTTGCACTTTTGTTATAGTAGCCCTCCTAAAAACACATGGTAAGGTCTAGCCACCTAACAATTCTATATGTCTGACTCTGTGAGTGCCACAGCATCAAAAAATCCCCATCTCTGACATACCTCAGGCAGTTTCATGAGCAGGCAAGATTTGAACACTTTGGATTGTTCACTCATAGAATCCCACCAGTTAGACTAGTTTTGCCCCAAGGCTTGATACTCCTCTGTGCACTCTTCTTATCCACAGTCATCCTAGACCATAGACATCATCAGTACACAAAATTTCCTCCAAGGCACTGGCTGAAAACTGATACAGATGGAGAGGGGAGTAGGAGAGTGGGAGTTGGGAAGGTCAAATTCCAATTAGAATGATATGGTTAAACCATCATATGAAGGATCTAAAAACAAGGACAGAAGGAGCCCCAACTTAACTCTGATATTTTGCAGCTGGGGAAGAGAACCCTGGCTTCAAGTTTCTACTTTGAGCACCAAGGAGATTACAAAAACAGGCAGAGCCAGGGCTGGTGATTAAAAAAATAAACAAAACCAAAACAAAACGACCAAAGAAAATAAAACCAACTGTATAAGAAGTAACAACTGGGTGTATTATTTCCTGGAAGGCAGTTGCAGTCTCAAGGCAGCCAGGTCTAGGGGTTGAGAAGGTTGGCTGCTCCTGCAGAGGAAAGGATGTGGAATGGGAGGTTTCAGAGTTATTGCTAGAACAACTTTTCAGTGCTGAATGAGAAATGCTTGCTCTCCAGCCCTCAAGCTCTATCTATGTTAGTCTCACAATGAAATGACTTGCTCAGGGTGACACAGCTAATAAGTGTCCAAAGCTGGATTTGATCTCAGGTCTTCCTGACTCCAAACCCAGCTGTCTCATGAATGAGCCATCTACCTGCTTCTAGATGCTAATATAGAGAGCCATAATTGATAATATTAGGTAGTAAGGGTATAGGAAGGCAGGTTGGCATAGGGACAGAGAACTGATCTCAGAGACAGGAAGACCTGGATTCAAGCCCTGTCTCTGATATATAATAGCTATATGACCCTGGGCAAGTCATTTGCCCTACCGATCTTAGTAATTTTTTCACTGAGTGTTCCTATGCCAATAAAAGTCATAGATTAGGCTAAAAAATAGTAAAAAAGATGCAAATTAATATACTATGTGAAGTCTGAGGAGGAAAGTCATCATGAACTAAGGGAATTGAATTGTTTAATAAAGATGAATAGAAAGAGGATATCCTACAAATAGGGATGGAGATAGGAAAGTACTATAAGCTCATTAGTGGAGAGCTAGAAGAAACTTTAGAAGAACATCTAGGCCAACCTCCTCATTTTACAGATAAGGAAACAGAAGAACAGAGAAGTTGAGGTGCCTTTCACCAGGTGACACATGTAGGAACTGTAACTGGTAGAGACAGGATTTGATCCCATGCTCTGAGACTCCAAATTCATTGTTCTTTCCATTTCGGGTCACAGTAGTGAAGTTTGGCTAGAGCAAAGAATGCATGAAGTGAAATAATTTGTGATAAGGCTATTTGGCGTATTTTCCTCAGGCTTTGGGGACTACACCATATGACAGAGTTAGAAATTTAAGCTATATGTAATTTCCTAGTCATAGCCACATGACTTGAAATGAGGCTATAGTTGGCTCTCCAAGAGAACTTGAATCTTCTCAAGCTCCCAATTAGGGGTTATAACCTTTAGATATTTCCTCCTGAGTTGTTTTCCCTTCTGGACTTAAACTCAAAGATTAAAAAGGAAGAATATTTCTAGATACCTAGGAGACAAGAAAGAGGATTTATTATAAAGTCATAAATCTTTCATATTGCTTACTTTTGTTTTTAAAGAATATAATAAATTCTACATATTACTGTCAAAACTGTTTTTCTTGTCTTTGTTTCCTCTTTCTTCTGTTCTTTGTATTAAAAAAAGTTATGATGGCTCCTCCCCCTTTTTGGCATCACTATTGCTAACTCCATCCCCCTCCCCCAATTCTGCCTTTTCAATTAAAAAATGAGAGAAAAAATAAAAATCTCATAAAAATAAGCATCATTAAGTCAAACAAATCCTCCACATACTGTCCATTTCCACAAATGTATGTCTCTGCACCTTATGTCCAATATCTTTTATTAGAACTGAGAGGGGGGTGGCTAGGTAGTTGTAGTGGATAAAGCACTGGCCTTGGAGTCAGGAGTACCTGGGTTCAAATCCTGTCTCAGACACTTAATGATTACCTAGTTGTGTGGCCGTGGGCAAACTACTTAAGCCCATTTGCCTTGCAAAAAAAACTAAAAAAAAAAGAACTGAGAAAGATTTTTCATCATAGGTCCTCTGGAGACATGACTTATCATTGGAATGATTGAAGTTCCTAAGTCATTTAAAGATATCTCAAAATCTAAAAAAAAAAGGTGGGGGGGCGGCTAGGTGGCACAGTGGATAAAGCACCAGCCCTGGAGTCAGGAGTACCTGGGTTCAAACCCGGTCTCAGACACTTAATAATTACCTAGCTGTGTGGCCTTGGGCAAGCCACTTAACCCCATTGCCTAGCAAAAATCTAAAAAAAAAAGATATCTCTCTTTACAGTGCTGCTGACAGTCAGTTAATATGCCTACTATGTGCTTAGCACTAAGGATGCAGAGAAAGATAAAAAAGTTCTCGTAAACATTGTTTTTTTATTGGTTTTGGTCATTTCACATTCTTTAGTTCATACCATGCAAGATTCTTTGAAATAGTCTCATCATTTCTTTTGGTGAATTTAATTTAATTCAATATGTCAGTTTAATTCATATGTCACAATTTGTTTATTATATTATCTAAGCCAATACAAGAACCCTCCCCAGAGTCAAATTCTGTTTTTCTTCTCTCCCTTCTCCTCCCCACCCCAAACTCCCTTTTCCTTAGAATTAGAATTATCTCCCCAATATTATTTTCCTTAAACACCCCCTTCCCCCACCAACATACCACTGTTTCCTGTTGTTTGATATACTTTTACATTAAATTGTGAATGTGTATTTTCAACCCTCTATCCATTTCATATAAAAGTGAAGTTCATCTGATACCTACTTCTCTACTCCTTTCTACATGTTTATAGTCTTCTTTCCACACTTCAATCACAAGAAATAGCAAATTTCAATCCATATTCCTCCTTCTTATACTAACAGTATCCCTCCTTTTAACACACTCTTCTCTTTCCCCTTTTCAGACCCTCTCAATAGAACCAATTTTCATTCCTCCCCATCTGTTTTTCTTATTTAACTCCTTTTTAAGATACTTAAGTTCTGAAAAGTACTTGTTTCTTTTTTATCTATTAAAATATTAGTGCCACTGTTCAGATAAATTTATCTTTATAGGTTTCTCTGTCTTTGTATTTATATTCCAAAATTCTTAGTTCTTAACTTTTTTTTTTTAGGTTTTTGCAATGTAATGGGATTAAGTAACTTGCCCAAGGCCACACATATGGGTAATTGTTAAGTATCTGAAGCTAGATTTGAACTCAGGTACTCCTGACTCCAGGGCCAGTGTTCTAGCCACTGTGCCACCTAGCCGCCCTAGCTCTTAACTTTTCATCAGAAATGTTGGGTTCTTGATGGACTTGCTTATTCTATCAGTGCATTGATCAGGGACAATTCTGGGCTATTTGTGATGGAGAATACCATGTATATCCAGAGAAAGAACTGTGGAGTTTAAAAGAAAGACCAAAGACTATTTATCTTTAATTTAGGAAAAAAAACCCTGTTATCTTATTATACAATTTTGCTATCTCTTATACTTTATTTTTCTTCCTTAAGGATATGATTTCTCTCTCCTCACATTCAACTTAGATCATGGAAACAATGTAAAGACTAACCGACTGCCTTCTGTGGGGGGTGGGGGGTGGGAAGCAAGATTAGGGGAAAAATTGTAAAACTAAAATTAAATAAAATCTTAAAAAAAATTTCTACATTTCTAAAACAAGAAGTTTAGGATGATCCCAGGCAGAGGAATTGAAGTTTTACTTAGTAGTAAGAGGGATGAAATCCCTTACATGGGAATACTGTTTCTCTCATCCTTATTTAAACTTTTCTTTCAGTTTTCTTACAAAAATTTAACTGCAAAGTTTTAAATTGTGCCAGTGTGCATGCAAATTTTATGGTCTCCTGGAGACAGGTATGCATCTCTATTCTGGCTCCATGTCTTGTTTAAGGTTACTGACACAGCTTTACCTGAGCAAATGGCATTTTCTTTTAGGTTTTTGCAAGGTGAATGGGGTTAAATGGCTTGCCCAAGGCCACACAGCTAGGTAATTATTGTGTGTCTGAGGTGCAAATAGCATTTTTATTTTGAAAAAGTCTTAACTTTCCTTCAAAATTCAACTCATGTCTTCTTCATGATATTTTCCTTAACTCTTTCAAAATTCAATTCAACCTTCATTATGATGTTTTCCTTACCACCCCAGATTTCATGTCCTCTTGCTTTATTTACATACACAGAATACTTATTAGATGTCATCATTGTGTTATTAGATGACCTTGTGGAGAGAGAGCACCAGCCCTGAAGTCAGAAGGACCTGAGTTCAAATTCGAACTCATTACTTATTAGCTGTGGCTAGGCAAGTTACTTAAACTTGATTGTTTCACATCCAGTGCCATCTCCAGTCATCCTGATTCAAATCTGGCTACTGGATACTTCCAGAGGAGGCTAGTGGACTTTGTACAGCAACTCCTCATTCAAATCCAATTCACATGTATGTCTTGGCTTCATCTCCCTGATATTGTAGTTTTCCCCAAGAATGAAAACAACATCAAATTGTAACAGTTCTAGCTCCCCATTCCATAGCCATCCTAGTTGCAAGAAGTTGGACAGGGGAATATATTTGTGCTTTAAAATCCAATTATAACTCCCTGGGTTCTAAGGATACTAGATTTAGGAATGTCACGCTAGCCTGTCACCTTTACCTAGTAAGGTTCTAGGATCATTTTGAAGCTGAGCTATATTTTGGATCCTGAGCAAGTAGCATGAAAAGGGCAAAATTGAGGCTATAGTCATCCTTAAAGAAATGAAAGAAACATCTTGACTGTGGGCACTGTGAACTTCACAAGTGAAAGGAATCTATTTTTTAAAATATTTGAACAGCATTTCCCCCCATAATTACATATTGAGAAAGTTTTATCATTCTTTTTCACAAGATTGTGAATTCCAAATTGTTTCCCTCACTCCCTCCCCTTCCCTTTTCTGATAATGATAAGGAGTTTGATATGGTTTATACATATACTATCATGTAAAACATATTTCCTTATTAGATTCCATTATGGAAGAAGAAACATAAAAAGGAAAAATAGTCACAAGAAAAAATATTCTTTCATCTGCATTCAGAGTCTGGATATGCTCTTTGTCTGGTTATGGATAGCATTTTCCTTCATGAGTCCTTTGTTGAGACACTATATTGATGAGACAAATTAGGTCATTCATAGTTGATCATCATACAGTGTTATTAATATAGTGTACATTGTTTTCTTGGTTCTTCTCAGTTCACTATGTATCAGTTTGTTCAAGTCTTTCCAGATTTTTCTGAAATTTTTTATTGCACAATAGTTTCCCATTACATTCATATACCACAGCATGTTCAATCATTCCCCAATTGATGGGCATCCTCTCAGTTTCCAATATTTGCCATCACAAAAAGGGATGCTACAAATATTTTTGAATCTTTATGTCCTTTTCCCCTCTTTTATGATCTCTTTGGGATACAGACCTAGTATTGCTGTGTCAAAAGGTATGCGCAGTTTGGTTGCATTTGGGCATAGTTTTAAATTGTTCTCCAGAATTGTTGGATCAGTTCACAGCTCCACTAACAGTGAATTAGTGTCTCAATTTTCCTTTTCCTTTTATTATTTTCCTTTTTTGTCATATTAACCAATTTAAAAGGTGAGAGGTTTTCCTCTAATCATGAGTGATTTGGGGCACTTCTTCATATGCCTATAGATAGCTTTGATTTCATCATCTAAAAACTGACTATTCGCATCCTTTGACCTTTTATCAATTGGCAGAAAGGAACCCATTAATTCAGTTCCCACCCAGGGAACAACTGAGAACCCAACTTCTCAGTTTACTCTTCTCTCCAGATTGGGAGATAATAATGATAATAGCTACCATTTATAGACATAATTATTTATATAGCACTCACTTTGTTACAGAATAAGATGAGAAAGTCAAAGACAGATTTCAGCCTTAGCAGGGTTTCCAGTTTTGGGAGGGGCTGAATCTGGGAATCAAATGAAATGTTTATCTGTCATTTGAATTATGCTTCTGCTTTTATGACCTTTGGTTATGTATTCAGTATATCTATGTCTTTCAACCAGAGATAAATTAACATTGATTAATTCTTTGTGGAGGAAACTGAGCTAGAAGCAATCCTAGTCACAAAGTATTGGAATTAATGTGAGAGAGGGAGGCAGTCAGTTTTCTGAGAGTTAGAGAGAACTTGATGGTTATTCCAGAGCACCTCTTCTATTGGGTGGTAACCATGACAGATGGGATGAGAATAAGGTTGACAACCTGATGTAGGACTAGGTACTATACTTCAAGGACCTCCTCCCAGTGTAACATAATTATTTGACATTTACAACATGACATCCAGTACAGGCAACAGGATTGGAGACTCAAAGGACAGATCTGGACAAACCTTTCATTTTACAGATAAGAGATTAATGCCTGAGCCCAAGGTCACTCTTGTGGCCAATTGCAGAGCTGGGATTTGAACTCAAGTGGCTTAGCTCTAAATATATTACTTATTCTGCTATGTTCCGCTGTCTCTCAAATAATGGTAGAATCAATGTGTAAATGCTGGTTAAGCTTTCAGGGTAACATACATAAGCCTAATTAAACTATAATGTATTTAGGACTTAAAGAGATGCTATAGAATTCAAAGAATGTGTCAATGCTGAAAGCAATAAACATTTTTTATTTGGTGTATTTACAGGGAAGGCCATTTGGCTTAAATGAAGATGCCCAAAGAAATGAGAAATGGGAGGCATGGGTAGGAGAACAATGTCCATAGTCAAATCTGAACAATAATTGAAATGGTACAGTATAAAGGGTTCTGACTATGGAGTCAAATGACCTGGGTTCAAATCTTACCTTGGATACTTACTATGTGTGTGACCTTAATCAAGTCATATAACTTCCTTTGGTTTCAGTTTTCTCATTGTAAAATTAGGAAATTGTACTGGTTAGCCTCTAAAGTCTCTTCTAGGTATTGATATGTGATCCTATGATCCTCCAAAGAGCATCAGGGAAGGACAGAAAAGGGAAAACCAGGGTGATTATCAACATGATGGCTTTTAAACCAAAATGGGAATAAAGTTCATCGTTATTTTGAGAGAGGTATCTCTGAGAACTTGGCACATTATTATAGCAAGCTCTCATCAGTATGGAGGGGACTTCCAAATCTGTCACTACTCCATGTATCCAAGAAGTCAAGAAATATCTAGAAGGACCTTGTGTTTTATGGGAAAGGGTAAATTCATAGTGTCATAGATTTAAAGACCTTAGAGGATAATCCAATTACCATATTTTTCAGGTGAAGAAACTGAGGCACAGAGAAGTCCTGCCCAAGGCAACCAGGTAACAATAGTCAGGATCTGAATTCAGATTCTTTTCAACTAAACCCTGCATTCTTTTGAATTTTTTTGAATTCCTTTGAACATACAGGAAGAGAGATAATAACCTGCAAGTTCATTTGGGAAACACAGTTTCTAGCTCTGTGGTTTCCAGAAGGATTGACAGAGAGGAAAAGAGAGTACAAGAAGAATAGAAACAGGCTGTCAGAGAAAGATTAGGCACCATATAACAATAGATGCAATGTGACTGTGCTAACATCCCATATCTAATAAGTGACAGAGCTAAGAGTGGAACCTAGGTCTCCTAATTCTCATTTCTTGGCTTGCTCTTCTGAATCCCCAAGTTTTTAGGTGGAAACCAAGCCTTGGAACCTTGTATGGATATAAGTAGATTATTTTGTTTACAACAAAAACTTATAAATATTTTTACAACCAAGTAAACAAAAACAACAAAATCAAAAGAGTGGAGGAAATCTACTTCTCACACTCCCATGCAGGTGAGGAATACAAGTCATTCCCTCTTCCCAGAAAAGTTGATGAGCTGAAGATGGCTTTAAAGAAAACCCACAAGGGTCCTGAGAGAATGGGCTCCTTTTCAGCAGGCAGCTGCAGGGCTGACCCAGGAGACCCATATACTGAATTTCATCCCAAGAGCTGTTCCAGCATGACATCATTAAGGCCCAGCTGGAGAAGGCAGAACAGATGTCTGACTCCATTCTGCAATAGGTTCACAAGGCCAAGGTTCCTTCAGAGACTCAGAATCCTTCTCTCTAAAGTACTCTTTAGAGTTCATCTTGTCCATCATCCTTGGATCTTGGCTTATATAAATCCTTTGTGTCTTTAAATTTCAACCCAATAATGCCTCTTCTGCCATCTCTAGTTTCCCATGGAGAAGTCACTTCTCTTCTCTCTATACTTCCTTTCTATGCTAAGATAATGGGACATTCTCAAAATTTAAAGTCAGAGAACTGAGACTGATATTATAGCTACTATTTTCTACCTGCTGTATATCTGTGGGTGAGTTGATTCTCCTTAATAAGCCCAAGTTTCTCTTGTTGTAAAATGAGGTGGTTAGAATTAGAGTCTCTAAGGTCCCTTCTAGCTTCAAATGTGTGATCTTGTGACTTACCTATATGCTCTGAGTACATGTCAGTCATTTTGGGTAAGGGAAGAAATCTCCCTGGGTCTTCCATTGAGATCTATGCCTTGAATTCTGGACAGCAAAGATCATTTACTAAACATATTGGCTCATTAGCACTCCTGAGGGCAGCTTCAAGGTCAAAAAAAGGGCTGAAGCCTCTAAAGAGTGATCTACTGGTAAGTGCTGATATTCAGCCATACATGTGATTCTTGGTACTTGGGGGAAAGGGAAATATTCAATCATACCACTCCTCTGCTGAGAAAACTAGGGGAACACTTTATTACCTAACTTGTGATTCATAGCTGGAACTGGAAAGCACCTAAGAGATCATAGATGTCAACTTCTTTATTCTAGAAAAGAGGAAACTTAAGCCAAACTCTACAATTAGGCCTTCAAGTTCTTTTCCCAATGTTGGTCCCCACTTAAATTGTCAAATTACATCCTAGCTACCGTCTCTTTAACCATAACAACCCCACACACTTTCCCACACACGAGGATTGAACACTACTCTAATACTTTTTGTTTGATTAATTAGTCCATTAATTCTATCAATTTATTTTTAAATTCATGCATCAATTCATCTATCATTCATCTATCTGTCATCCATCCATCTATCTATTTTTGATGATCAAGTGTTTATGAATGTTTCTTAGAACCATAGCTCCAAGTTCAGAAACAAAATTCATGAATTTTTTCCTTCCATAGCCACTGACAACCCCTCTTCTTTTTGAAACAAAAATTGCTAGTAGGATGCCCAAAGGACAACCAAATTATGTAGACCTTTTTTGAAAATTTTTTCTTTTACATCTATTTAGGGCAATGGGGGTGAAGTGACTAGGCAATTATTAAGTGGCTGAAACTGGATTTGAACTCAGGTCCTCCTGACTCCAGGGCCGGTGCTTTATCCACTGTGTCAACTAGTTGCTCCATATATACTTTTTGATCCAACAATATCACTACTAAGCCTATATTGCAAAGAGATCATAAAAAAGGAAAATGAACCTATAGGTACAAAAATATTTATAGCAGCTCTTTTCACAGTGGCAAAGTATTGGAAATTGAGTGGATGTCTATCATTTGGGGAATGGTTGACCAAGTTGTTGTATATGAATGTAATGGAATACTATAGTATTATAAGAATGATGAGCAGGCAAATTTAAAAAAAAAAAACCTGGAAAGATTTGTACATACTGATGCAAAGTGAAATGAGCAGAATCAGGAAAATATTGAATACAATAAAAGTGATGTGTGGTGACAAGAGAAAGAACTATCCACAGCCAGATAAAGAACTGATGGACTCTGAATGTAGATCAGAACATACATACACTTTATTTTTTCTGTATTTTTTCTTTTTTATCTTTTTGTTTTTGCACAACTGTGACTAATATGGAAAAAGGTTTTACATGACTGCATATTTATAACCTGTATCAAACTGTTTATGGGAAGAGGAAGAAGAAAAATTTGGAACTCAATTTTGTAAAAAGGAATGCTGGAAATTGTGTTTACATATAGTTGGGGAAAAAATACTATTAAAAATACAACAAAAAAGTTGCTGGTAGGATTAAAGAAAGTAAGACACTACAACAAAGTACTTCCATCCCTGAGGGAAGAAAAAGTCAGACAGGCATTGTCAGAGGGATTCAAATGGAACTGGGCTGATTTGATCTGTCTGAAGTGTCTTTGCCTCAAAAATAACCCAGAGGCTGCAATTTGATGCCAGCAGCTTTCTTGTAGTTATCACAACCTCTGGGATTCTATGACAGCTGAGGGCTTCATCCAAGTGCAGACAAGGCATAACCAGGAAGCACTGAGCATGCTCTAGGACTGCTTCAAAAAAGTGATCAGATGGCCTCGTTGGACCAGTTTTCTGCTCCTGCTTCAGGGTCCAAAACTGTTCCAGCTGAGTCTCCTTCCTGCCCCTGAGAAGCACTGGCTGTGTCATTTCCATGTTCCTCTTTTGGACTGCGGACTCTTCCATAGCTCCTTTGCCACCAGTTCTGTCTCTTTGATTTATATATCAGAAATTTTTACATCTTTTAAAAGACTTCAGGATTTTAGTCCCTTGATAGGTCATCAAATTGAGTGCTGGTCTACCTTCTTCCTGACAAGGACAATTTGATGCAAAAATGGAACCTAGCTTTAGGACTACAATTTCCAGGAGCTTTAACTATTGTTCCTGTACCAAGGGATATAAGGCACATTCTGAGGCTGGTCATTGCCATTTACTAGCAATTGGAACATTTTTGATTCTACTTGGCCTTGACATTTAACAGTTTCTTTATGGTGTGACTACCTTTGTTCAAATTCTGCAGGCTAATTCAGACCTGGGCAATAGTTGTGAACCTCAGTTCCTTGAAGCCTTATTGAGGTTTATGTTTTAGAGTGCTTTCCCCTCCTTCTAAAACTAATGCCCAAGTAGCCTCTTTCATGAAACTGCTTTCACCTCTGATGGCACAGCAGTATCTCATTGAATAGAATAGTAGCAGGGTACAAGGAACACAATAGTTGTCAGAAGGATTTCAACCTACATGTATGAAGCACATTGCACATGGCTGCCAACATTGACTATTCCTTCCTTTGATCATGTAACTCTGCTTATTATTTCCTTGTTTGCCTGTTCCTTTTTTTCTCTTTTGTTTGTTTGCCTCTTTCTTTACCTGTATTCTGATTTGGTCTAAATATTTCTCAGCTGTTTGCTGCTGCCTTTGATTTTATTCTATGTACATGAGATCTTGATTAGTTGCTTCAAATTCATGCCCTAATTTAGCCCTAGTATTTTTGAATATGTTGTTGCCTTTTATTTAATTTCATTTCTGTATTAATCAAGCAAGCATTTATTAAGCTATTTGCCACACAATGTGCTAATAGGTGCAGGCAATAGAAAGATAAAATAATGAAAATTATCCTTGTTTTCAAGGAGCTTACATTATAAAAAGTCAGGCAAGTGTAGATAGTCTGCTCTCCATCTTTGATGGGTTGAGACTTTCTCTTATCTTCATTCCCTCCCAGAGATGTTTTTCTTCCAAAGTGGCTACATGACCAAAGGGATTAATGTCAGAACCTACCTCAATTCAATCAACCAATACTATGATTACTGACATGCCTTAATTCAAAGGGACATCATGGTGAATGTCTTTGCTCTGCTCTCAGGAATTATTAAATAAATCACTAAATCTTCACTTTATCTTTGAATATAAGCCTCCAGACAGGAGGTGGTGTCTAAGGCATAGATTAAGTCCCCTTCTCTTCTGGGTTTTCCAATCCCTTCCCCTTAATGCTGCATTAAGAAGTTGTGCAAACAGCTTAGTAATTAAACATGGTTTTAATAGCACAGTTTTAAGGCAAAACTTATACATAAAATTTCCAAACACCTGAAGGCTTAGTCAGTCACTCACTATACAATTTTTCACTTTTTCAAGGAAATGATCAACTATATCACAGTCTTCCTAACAGCTATTTCACATGTTCTTTTTTCTGCTCAAACCTCTTACACGTTCCCCCCTCCCTCAGCAAAGGCCTTTATCCTTTATTGAGAAAATAGAGGTTATTATCCATGAATTTTACAACTCACAATACTCTTATTTTTTTATTATTTTATTTATAATATTTTATTATTTTATTATTTTCTCTTCCTTTTGTCGTCTATGCATGTCCTTCTTCTTTAAAATGTCCAATGCCTCCACATGTGCTCTTGATTTCATTCCCTCCCATAGCCTATGAGGTCTTGACTCTACAATCATTTCCATTCTCTCTCTCTCTCTCTCTCTCTCTCTCTCTCTCTCTCTCTCTCTCTCTCATTTTTGCAAGGCAAATGGGGTTAAGTGGCTTGCCCAAGGCCATACAGCTAGAATCATTTCATCTCTTGCTTATCTTCCATCTCATTTTATTGATAGACTCCTTTACTACCTTAAAAACATAACCCAGCTCCTTACCTTTAAAGCTTTATCTTAAACCTGTTATCTCTTTGAGTTACTTAATTGTTTTATAATTCTTCTCTACCTCATAGCCAAACCTCCCCCTCAAAGGGATGTTTTCTCTTATAGCCTTCCTTTCATCACTTACCACTCATTTCACCATTCTTTTCTGAATTTTTGTAGTCTGCTTTGTGCTTTAAGGAGAGAGATTTGGTTCCTCCACGTGACAGTTCAATTATTATACTCTGTATATATTTTTCATGAACTGTGTTATTTATTTGTTGTTTCCCCCCATTAGATTGTGGGCTCCTTGAGGGCAGGGACTGTTTTTGACACTATTTGTATCTCTAGAACTTAGTAAAGTGCCTTGTACAAAATGCTTAATAATTGTTTGCTGGATGAATAAAAGCCTCCAGCCTTTAACAAGCCAGCAAATAAGATGTTTTGAGCTTTTGTCATAATTTTTTCTTATTTAATTTTTTGTACATTCAAATGAAAGTCATAACAATTCTGATTATAGTCAAATTGAAATTATAATTGTTTCACTCTGTAAGCTTTCTGACTAATTTTTGAGGGTTTTTTTTTTTTTGGTATTGATGTCTTTTAAATAACATCACATTCATTTCTGAACATATCCTTTCCCCCCCTCTCTTAGCCAGCAAATCATCTCCTGGAAAAAAAGATTATAAAAAAATCAGTTCAGTGAAACTACTAACATATTGACTAAATCTTTCAGTAAATGCAGTTTTCCAAACACATATTCTCTCACCTTTTGAAATGAAGGAGAGAAGGTATAAATGATGCAATATTTTCAATCCTGGCACAAAGGACATAATATAATTATAAGTATATAATATATATTAATTATATAATATATATATATTATATAATTTCTTATTCTCTTCCTCTTCTTGTTCACCTACCTATTTTCCTCAACTTTCTACTTTGCAGCTTTTTGGTCATTAAAATTAGGGATTAATTCTACCCTATTCCCTCCCCTTTTGGTTCTTTCCATTTATATCATTTTCTTTTTATATATTGTTTTCCTGATTCTTCTTACTTTAAGAAGTTTACTTTAAACTGCATCTGTTCCTAAAAATTTTCCCATACTTCTCTGAATTCTTCATGTTTATTGCTTTGTTCAGCTCATTAACATTTCATTACATTTGTTGATCACAATTTGGTCATTTATCTATCAAAGGACCCCTATTGTTTCCAATTCTTTGCTACCACACAGAGTGCTAATAAGGATGTTTTGCTATTTGTGGGACTTTTAGTTTTGTTTTGGCTTCCTTGGGATATATGCTTAGCAGACCTTGGAATTTTAATCCCTTGTCAGCATCTCAGAGTGGGTTGAATCCTAAGACTCATATCAATTTCAAGGTTCAAAATGAAGGGAGGAATGGGGAGTATGGGGAGAAAATTGGGGAGAATAGAGGAGAACAAAAGTATGGTTATAGTTAAAACTATATATATATATAAAACTATATAGTAAAAATTATATATATATAAAACTATATATATATATATATATATAGTTAAAGCTATCAATATTATATAGGAAGGGTATGCTTGGGGTGGTAAAAATGATTCATGAAATGATTTGGCTCAGGAGGATTATTTATATATCCATGGAAGTACTTGAAAAGTGATCATAATTTAATGTGATTCATGACTCTTGAGAAGTGTATTTCTAAGGAGACAGAAGAGTGGAGGTACTTAGAAACTATGAGGTGATGCTGCTTACCAATCAATCAATCTTTGATTGTACTTTGACTAATAGTACTTTGAGTTTATCCAGCAATTAAACAATTAATCAACCTTTGATTGATAGTATTTCTATCTGATCAGATAAAGGTAGTATAATCTGATAAAAGGGATGTAAATATAAGACAGGGTTAAAACAATAAAAATATAAAAAGAAAGAGAAGGCTAGGCATTAGTGGATAAATAACACCAGACAAAGAAGTACAAAGACCTATTATAGTAGAGGGAAAGAAAGAAGGATGTCCAGAGAGGGAATAAGATACATTCTCAATTCCATTTAAAACTCTATCCTACTCTACAGGGAAGTGGGGAGGGGGTGAGAAAGAAAAGGGAAGAAGGGACAGATAAAAGGGAAGGCAAAGATATAAGTAAAAATAAACTTATAGGGGTGGCTAGGTGGCATAGTGGATAAAACACTGGCCTTGGAGTCAGGAGTACCTGGGTTCAAATCTGATCTCAGACACTAAATAATTACCTAGCTGTGTGGCCTTGGGCAAGCCACTTAACACCATTTGCCTTGCAAAAAATCTAAAAAAAAGAAAAGAAAAGAAAAGAAACTGATAGTTAAAATTTAAAAGAAAAGTTAGAGGGAAAGGGAATAAAACTTTGGTGAGGAGGAATAAGAGGAAAAGTATAAATGGGGAAAGATGGCTTTGAGGGAAATACAGAATTCATAATTGTAAATGTGAATGGGATGAGCTCTCCCATAAAACATAAGCCAATGGCAGAATGGATAAAAAATCAGAATACTACAATATGTTGTTTACAAGAAACACATTTAAAACAGAGAGATACATATTAAAGCAGAGAGATGAAAGGCTGGAGCAAAATGTATTATACTTCAGCTGAAGTAAAAAAAATCAGGGGTAGAGATTCTGATCTCAGACAAAGCAAAAGCAAAAATAGATCTCATTATTATTTCTTATTAAAAGGGATAAGGAAGAAACCTGCAACTTCTTGAAAATCACCACAAGCAGTTATATTTTTACTAAAGATGTGTGCACCTAGTGGTATAGCATCCAGATTCTTAGAGGAAAAGTTGAGTGAATTATAAGGAGACATAGAGAGCAAAACTAATGGGGGACCTCAACCTCCCTCTTGCAGAACTAGATAAATGTGACCACAAAATAAACAAGAAGGTAGTTAAGAAGATGAATAAAATCTTAGAAAATTTAGATATGATAGACCTCTGGAGAAATCTAATGAGGATAGAAAAGAATATAACTTTTTCTCTGCAATACATGGCACCTATGTCAAAATTGACCATGTACTAGGGCATAAAAACTTACAATCAATGCAGGAAAAGGCAGAAATAATAAATGCATACTTTTCATATCATGATGCAATAAAAATTACAAGTAATAAAGGGCCATGGAAAGATAAAAAATTAATCGGAAACTGAATACCTTAATTTTAAAGAATGAGTAGATCAAACAACAAATCATAGAAATAATAAATCATGTCATCCAAGAAAATGATAGCAACGAGACATATCAAAATATATGGGATGCAGCCAAAGAGGTTTTTAGGGAAAATTTTATATCTCTAAATGCTTAAATGAATAAAATAGAGAAGGATGAGATCAATGAATTGGGCATGCAATCAGAAAAAGAACAATTTAAAGATCCTCAATTAAATACCAAATTAGAAATTCTGAAAATCAAGGGAAAGCTTAGTAAAATTGAAAGCAAGGAAACCACTGACTAATAAATAAAATTTAGTTGGTTTCATGAAAAAACTAGTAAATAGATGAACTTTTGGTTAATCTGATTAAAAAAAAAAAGAAGAAAGCCAAATTACCAGGATTGAAAATGAAAAGGGTGAACTAAACACCAATGAGGAGGAAATTAAGAAGATAATTTGGAGCTGTTTTGCTGAACTGCATACCAATAAATTTGATAACCTGAGTGAAATTGATGAATATTTACAAAAAATACAGACTCCTCAGATTAATAGAAAAGGAAAAATATACTGAAATAACCCCATCTCAGAAAAAGAAATCGAAGAAACCATCAATAAATTCCCTAAGAAAAAGTATTCAGGTTCAAATGGATTTACAAGTGAATTCTACCAAATATTTAAGGGACAATTAATTCCAATTCTAAATAAGCTATTTTTGAAAAAATAGAAGAGTTCTGTCAAATTTCTTTAATGACACCTTTATTGTGCTGAACCAAAACAATGAAGAAAATTATAGACCAATCTCCCTAATGAACATTGATGCAAAAAATTCTTTAATAAAATTTTAGCAAAGAGACTACAGAAAGTTATTACTAGGATCATACATCATGATCAGATAGGATTTCTGCCAAGTAGGCAGGAATGGATAGGAAAACACTCAACATAATTCAATATATCAATAACAAAACCAACATAAGATTATCTCATTAGATGCTGAAAAAGCTTTGACAAAGTACAACATCCACTCCTACAAAAACACTTGAGTATAGGAATAAATGAAGTTTTCCTTAAAATAATAAGCAGTATCTATCTAAAACTATGAACAAATATTATATGTAATGGGAATAAACTAGCAGCATTTCCACTAAGATGGGGTGAAACAAGGATACCCATTATCACTATTAGTATTCAATATAGTATTAGAAATATAGTTTAGAAATTAGAAATATAGTTAGCCTTAGTAATAAGAAGAAAAAGAAAATGAAGGAATCAGAATTGGCAATGAGGAAGTAAAGCTTTTACTCTTTGCAGATGATATGATGGTATACTTAGAGGACCTGAGAAAATCATCTAAAAAAACTACTTGAAACAATTAACAAATTCAGTAAAGGAATAGAATATAAAATGAAACCCACATAACTCATCAACATTTCTATATATGAACAACAAAACCCAAGAACAAGAGGTAGAAAGAGAGATTCCATTTAAAATAATTGGTTGAGCTAATATAATAAAAATGACAATTCTACCCAAATTAAATTACATATTCAGTGCCATAACAATCAAACTACCAAATAACTATTTTACCTAGGTAGGAAAAAGTAGCAATAAAATTCATCTGGAGCAACAGAAGGTCAAGAAGAGCAAAGGAACAGATGAAAAAGAAAGCATAAAGGAAGATGACCTAACTCTACCAGATCTAAATCTATGCTATAAAGAGGCAGTCATCAAAATTGCCTGGTACTGGTTAAGAACTAGAGTAATGGATAAGAGGATTAGTATAGGTTTAAAAACACCAGTAGTAACCTTCAGTTTGGATGGAAAATATCATCCATACCCAGAGAAGGAATTAGGTTGCTATTTATTTATTTATTCATTCATTCATTCATTCATTCATTCATTTATTTATTTATTTTAAATTTTACATCCCCCCCCCCACTCTTGCTCCCCCTACCCCCCAAGGCAGTCTGTTAGTCTTTACATTGGAACTGTGGAGTTTTAATGGAGACCAAAACTTACAATCTTCATTTTTAAATGTTGTCTTATACATTATGTTTTTTTACTTCTAATATTTTTTTCTCTTTTTGATTTGATTCTTCTTTCACAACAAGATTAATATGGGTATATGCTTAATATAGTTATACACATATAGCCTATATTAGATGGCTTTCTGTCAGGGGGAGTGGGAGAGAAGGGAGGGAAGGAGAAAAACGTGAAACTCAGAACCTTGCAAAATAATGATTATTGAAAGCTAGCTTTGTATATAGTTGAAAAAATAAATAAATAAAATATTTTTAAAATTTGCATATAATTGGGAAATATTTAACAAAATCAATAAAAATATTTTTAATTAAAAATAATCTACTATTTGACAAACCCAAAGACATTAGTTTTTGGGATAAGAACTCACTAATTGACAAAAATTGTTGGGAAAAATGGAAAATTAGTATGACAAAAAATAGGCATAGATTCATATCCCAACCCCCTATACCAAAATAAGGTCAAAATGTGTACAGTATTTAGATATAAAGGGCAATAACATAGACCAATCAACAGATCAAGAAATTATCTGTCAGCTCTATGGAAAAGGGAGAAATTTATGATCAAGCAAGAAATAAAGTACATTATGAATTGCAAAAATGGATGATTTTGATTATGTTAAATTAAAAAGGTTTTTTATTAATAAAATCAAAGCTGTCAAGATTAAAAGGAAAACAGGAAGCTGGCAAACAATTTTCATAGCTAGGGGCTCTGATAAAGGTCTAATTTCTAAAATATATAGAGAATTGCCTCAAATTTATAAGATCATAAGTTATCCCCCAATTGATAAATGGTCAAAGGATATGAACAGTTTTCAAATGAAATTAAAGCTATATATAATCATATGAAAAATGCTCCAAATCACTATTGATTAGAGAAATACAAATTAAAACAGCAATGAGGTTCCACCTCACAACTATCATATTGGCTAAGATGACAAAAAGGGAAAATGATCAATGTTGGAGAGGCTGTGGGAGGACTGGGACATCAGTTCATTGTCGAGGGAGTTGTGAACTGATTCAACCATTATGGAACCATGCCCAAAGAACAGTAAAACCTGATCATACCCTTTGGCCCAGCAATACTAGGGCTTATATCCAGAAAAAATAATAAAAATTGGGGAAAGTCCTACATACTCTAAAATATTCAGAGCAGCTTGTTCTGGTAGTGGAAAAGAATTAGAAATTAAGGGGATGCCTATCATTTGGGGAATGGCTGAACAAGTTATGGTATATGAATATTATGGAATACTATTGTTCTATAAGAAACTCTGAATGGTTGGACCCTAGAGAAGCATGGAACAAATTACTGGAAGTGATGCTTAGTAAAGGGAGCTAAACCAGTAGAACAATGTATCATTAACAACAACATTGTGAGCTGATCAACCTTGATGAAAGCAGTCCCTCTCAGCAATTCAGAGAACTAGGACAATACTAGTTCTCTGCTATGGACAATGCTATCCACATTCAGAAGAAGAAAAAACAAAACAAAACAATGCCAAAAAATCTTGCATTATCTGAGTGAACCCTAAATTCACTTTTTTAAAAATTTTCTTTCCTATCTTATAGTTTTCTTTCTTTTCTCTTAATCCTAATACCCCAAACAGAAAATGACTAATCTGTGAACATGTTAAATACAAATATGTATAAACAATATTCACCAGACTGTTCACCACTGAGGAGAGGGGCATGGGAAGGGAGGGTGGAAGGAAATTTTGTAATTTAAAAATATATTTATGCATGTGGATGAATGGTGAAAAACTTTTACAACATGTAATTGGAAAAATAAAATAAAATATCAATTGGAAAAAATTGAATAGGGTGAGAAAAGGTGTAGATGAAATTCACCTATAAAAAGCTTCTCTGAGCTTAATTTTAGTAATATCCCAGGAAACACTCTCCATTTCTATTTGAGACTAACACTTTCAAAGTTAGCCAAAGGACTGAAGAAAGTCATTTGCAAAGAAGAAAGTGTACCCAGAATAGTAAGACTGGAAAAGGTGAAGGATAGATTCAACTACAGGGACCACTTGGAGTCTCCCTGCCTCAGAGTTCCAGTGGGACATCTTTGACACCATGAGGGTCATAGATCTTGTCCAACCTTGATAGTTTGAGAGAAAAGAGAATAATCAACATGTATG